>NC_134267.1:175077895-175381156 GCF_031893055.1 Leptodactylus fuscus | reverse complement strand
TTTGGGGCTACAGTGACATTTTATTATAAAAAGAGTAATTTTTCATTTTCACATCTCAACGGTAAAAAAATCTGTGAAACACCTGTAGGGTCAAAGGGCTCACTATACCCCTTGATAAATTCCTTGAGGGGTCTAGTTTCCAAAATGGGGTGACATTTTGGGGGTTTCCCCTGTTTTGGCACCTTGGGGGCTCTGCAAACGGGACATGGTGCCTGAAAAGTATTCTAGCAAAATCTGGCCTACAAAATCCAATTAGCGCTCCATCTGTTCTGAGAGCGATTGTGTGCCCGTACATTAGGGTACCAGCACATATGGGGTATTGTCGTGTTCGGGAGAAATTGTGTAACAAAATGTGGGGTGCAGTTTCTCCTTTAACCCTTAGTAAATGTGTAAATTCTAGGGCTAAATGAATATATTAGTGACAGAAATTGAAAAATGTAAATTTGACCTCCATTTTGTTGTAATTGCTGTGAAATGCTGAAAGGGTTAAGAAACTTTCTAACTGCTGTTTTGGATTCTTTCAGGAGTGCAGTTTTTAGAATGGGGTGACTTTTGGGGGGTTTTAATAGAGAGGCCTTTCAATTTCCCTTCAGAACTGAACTAGTCCCTTGAAAAATGTGTTTTGGAAATTTTCTTGAAAATTTGGAAAATTACTGCTTGACTTGTAAGCCTTATAATTTCTGAAAAAAATGAAAGGGTGCTTAAAATTTGATTGCCACATAAATATGAGACATGGTTAATTATATTTATGATGCGTTACATCGTGTGCATGCACCCTTAAGATGTGTATTGGTTCTGTGGATGTGTAAGGTGTTCTTATCCAGTGCAACATTGGGTAGAACATAAACGGGTGTTAGAACTGGTCATATGAGTTAATTATTAATTTGTTACTTCTCAATGTCTTTAAATGACCCTTGTGTTTTCAGAACAAATATCGTCAGTACGGCTGACAGCAAGTTGCTGCACACCTTTGATCTGCCCAAAGTTGTCGGCCTTGAATTCTCTCCAAAGAACACAATCTTGGCAACATGGCAGACATATACCAGTAAGTAAACTTTTGTATTGTAATTAAATGGTGGGAAGATATTGGGTCCAAGCTCCTCTATCTAAAAAAAAAGTTCACGTATATTTTACCCATCAATAGATGTTTTTCCTTGACACTTGTACAGGGTATTTGGGTAATGACAAATCCTGATGTCAGAATCTGATAATCATACAGGGATGATTGATGCGATTCTCTTCTAGCAGAGGAGGTCTGTTACTGATCACTTTTCTAGGGTGTTCCTTGTCCTAAGCCAACCACTGACTGACACACACTGTAGTAGTCCCCCTTTCTTCAAAATGGGACTGTCAGTAGTTGTGTAGTGTGTGTTATACAGAGTACAAAAATGTATCTTCTGATAACCCTCTTTATGGAAGATTGGGGACTTTTCACATAAAATACATTGACAACAAGCAGTTCTCAATTTCCATGAGAAAAGAGGCCCTGTAGCAGTTGCGGTGAATAGAAAACTGACCACTGTCTGGTTGCTTCAACCATCATGGATTATCTATAATGACTTGTAATGGACTTGGTGTCCATTCACATTATGACCATCTACTCCATGATTATGAAGAGTCCTCCAGCAAAAGGTCCCCTTCCTTGCATGTGAATCATATGACATAACAGGACACGTGCACAGTAGTTTTTTAGTAGAGTCTATCACTGAAGGAAAGAAAAAAAAAAAAAAAAAGTTTTTTTTAACTAATCGCACTGTATTGTAGCCTTTATAAAGACTATTCCAACAGTCCCTTTATTTTCAAGATTCAGCATGTAGATTTTGAATAAAGTGACTTTCTCGAAATCCTGCGCATGTGAAGTACGCTCGGCCACTTCAGGTAGCGGCCGAGTGTATTGCGCATGCTTTGTGCGCCATCTTGGATTACCAAATGTGCAGTATGCTTAGTAGCTCATAGAACTACAAGAACATACTGGGCATGCGCAATACGCTCTTTTGTTCAGAAATTCAAGATGACGTACAAAGCAAGCGCAGTACGCTCGGCCACGACCCGAAGCGGCCAAGCGCACTGCACATGCGCAGGATTTCAAGAAAGGCAGTCGTCAGAGTGGCGCTGAGATACTAGTGATGCCACTTGCATGAAGACTGGGGGAAGGCTCTACAAACAGAAGAAGATGGCGCCCCTTGTGCTCTCTGAAGATGCTGCAGCTAAAGAGGGAAAGTCACTTTATTCAAAATCTACTTGCTGTGTCTTGAAAATCAAGGTAGTGCTGGAATAGTCCTTATAAAGGCTCCAATATAGTGTGATTAGTTAAAGGGGTATTCCCACGTCGCATACTTACCGGTCTTCGTTTCTGTGAATTCTTCTGTCTTCCGGCTTTGTCTCGTCATTGGTGGGCGGAGTCACATATGCAAAGCCAAGCGGCGAGATGCCGCCGCCCCTGCGTGCGCACTCATAGACCGTCTAGCCTTGTGAAGGCTAGACTGGTGTATGAGCGCGCAAGCTTGGCTTTGCATATGTGACCCCGAGCGGAATAACAACATCGCTTCTGCCGCTGCTGGCTTCATGCAGGGCAGAAGCATAGCGATGTTGCTGGCTCACCTGTGCCGGCGTAGTCCCCAGCATCCGCCTCTCTATTACAGCGGATGCTGAGGAGTGTTAGACGCTGGCACAGGTGAAGCCAGCAACATCGCTATGCTTCTGCCCTGCATGAAGCAAACAGAAGCGATGCTGCTATTCCGCTCCTCCGCCCCCCCCCCCCCATCGCTTCTGCTTGCTTCATGCAGGGCAGAAGCATAGCGATGTTGCTGGCTTCACCTGTGCCAGCGTCTAACAGTGTATCAGTGTATTGGCGGCCCCTTCCCCCAAAGAATAAACTACCCCCCCCCCCTTCCAGGCTCGCTCCCGTGCACTTAGCCCCTCCTCCCTCCCCCCTGAGAGCAGGCAGACACATCACTTGACTCAGGAGCAGCTAGGTCAGGGCTGTGGACACAAAAAAATGAATAAAGTGATATAGTGCACAAACAAAGCAGTTTTGCTGAAGCAATGTATTTAGGAAAAGTCTTACATTCACATTTACAAGCATTATAGATAGGATCCTTGTGACGGGACAACCCCTTTAAAAAAACATTTTTTGCAATGATGGACTCTTTAAGAGATTTGAAGTTTGCATATTAAAGAAATCAATTGGTATCCTTTGATATTACATCTCATTTAAATGTTATCGGATATGTCTCTGCCAGGGGCAGGCGCCTTTTTTTCTCGATTACGCTAGGTTCTAGCAGGGGACCAAAACAATGGTGAGGTGGACCACTAAAATGGTGGTAACACACGAGTCCGTTGTTCTGAAACTGAAATTGGCAGAGGAAGATCTTCTGCGAAAAAGAGGACTTTTTCCTGTACCCGTTTATGATTGGAACTAAGTCTAAGTGGCATGTAAACAATTTTCAACCAATCCAACTTTTAGGACCTGTCTGGTGAGTTTACCCTAATAACCTACCGTATATATGAAAACCCCTAAATATGGAAACTTGGTTTAGGTTTGTGATCTGGGAAAAATAAGATAAACAGGTTGATTGATATTTTGTTAAAGCTTGCATAATAGAAATGTTACATAACCTGGAAGTGTTCTGTTTGCCTACGGACTAGTGTAAATAATACAGATTAATTGAAGAAATGCTCTCCTGTTCTCAGAGGACAAGCATCTAGTCTTTTTATTGACACTTAAAGGGGTTTTCCACTTTGGAAATTATTACTTGTTAGAAGGGTCCCTTGACAATAAGTCTTTGCTAAGAACCTAGTACAGTAATCCATAATACATACACCTTATGGATCAGCATTATCTGTTCCTGTTCTTTGTGGGCTTCTGACCATAGCAGCTCCTTAGAGGTATTTCCTCAGTTCTCAAATACCATGTACAGGTCATTTCAGGATATTCCAGAGAGAGAAAACATGGTTACTTTTGATACACTGACCATGTCCGATCGGGTCCGATCGCGGGTGTTCACCCCTGATATGTTGACCGCCGGCACCTCCGGGGTTTCGTTCTAAAATGGTGGCGATCGGCACCCCCCGTGCCGGTTTCGGGGGGTGCCGGTGTTCGTAGGGGGCAGCCCGGGGTCTGATCAGTGACCCCAGGTCTGCCCCATCACTTACCCCCTTCACGTACCTGGTTGATCCTGCCTAAAAAGGAAGCTGTCAGCCTGTGCGTCTACACAGGCTGACAGCTTCCTATACAATGCAATACACGTGTAACACGTGTATTGCAGTGTATATGTAGTGAAGCGGTGATCAGCCGATCACTGCTTCAATCCCCCATGGGGACAGGAAAAAAAGTTGGAAAAAAGTAAAAATAAAAAAGTTTAAATAAGTTTAAAATAAAATAGAAATAAATAAAGCCCCAAAAATCCCATTTTCCCCATATAAAATGTTTTATGTAAAATAAAGAAAAATAGAAAAAAACATTACATATTTGGTATCGCCGCGTCCGTAATAACCTGAACAATAAAATTAAAACATTATTTAACCCGAACGGCGTAAAAAAAAAAAAAGTAGAAAACCACATAAAATAATGATTATTCACCATCTTTCCCTTACAAAATGTTCAATAAAAAGTAATCAAATGGTCAGATGAAAACCAAAATGGTACCAATAAAAAGAAGAGGTGTTCCCGCAAAAAATAAGCCCTCAACCGGCTCTGTCTAGCGAAAAAAAAAAAATGCTACGCCTTTCAGAAGATGGCGATGCAAAAATAATTGATTTTTTTCCCTGAATTGAATTTTATTCTGCACAAATAGCAAAGCATTAAAAAATAATATAAATGAGGTATCGCCGTAACCGTACCGACCCGCAGAATAAAGGTAACATGTTACTTATGCTGTACGCTGCACGGGAAAAAAAATAAATGCTAAAAAGCAATGCCAGAATTGAAGTTTCCTTTTACATCCCCCCCAGAAAGAGTTAATAAAATGTAGTCAATAAGTTACAGGCCCCAAAATGGTGGCATTGAGAAGTACATCTAATACTGCAAACACCAAGCCCTCATATGGCCACATTGCCAGAAGATAAAAATAAAAATCTAGCTTGTACAATGTGAAGACAAAAACCCCAAAGTCGCCAAATCTTTAGGACGTAAGTGGCTGCGACTAGAGGGAAATGTGTAAGCTGTGCGAGCGTTTTCAGGGGACCCCCCATATTTAGAGCTTATGAGAGATAATACACCAGCGCTGATCCCCCAGAATGCCCCTCTTCCCCGTCTGTGTCATAGGAGCTAGTGGGAAAATAGAATGGGATTTGGTGTACCCAATTTACTCCGCACAGCTTACATATTCACTTCGGGGTTACTAATGCTTACTACATCACTTGATAAGTTCTTTGAGGGGTGCGGTTTTCAAAATGGGGTCACTTTCTAGAGGTTTCCACTGTTTTGACTCCTCAAGGGCTTTGTAAATGCGACATGGCTCCTGAAACTGATCACAGCCAGATCTGCCCTCTAAAAGCTCCTTGGTGCGCCTTCCCTTCTGCGTCTCGCTGAGCGTCCATATATTAGTTTAACCCCACAAGTGGGGTACTATGGTAGTCGGGAGAACTTGCCTAACAAATTGTGGGATGCGTTTTTCTCCTTTAACCCCTTGTGAATGTGCAAATTCTAGAGCTAAACGAAAATATTAGTAAAATAAATTCAAATTTGAAAATTTCACCTCCATTTTGTATTAATTCCTGTTAAGCACTTATAGGGTTAAACTACTAGGTATATGTTATTTTGGCTTATTTAAGGGGTGCAGTTTTGAAAATGGGGTGATTTATGGGGGGCTTTAATACAAGGGTCTTTCAAAACACATTCATAACTGGATTAGGCCCTTTAAAAAATGGGTTTTGGAAATTTCTTGAAAATTTTGAATATTGTTGTTTCAGTTGTAAATCTTATAATGTCCGTAAAAATTAAAAGGGTGACTAAAGTTTGATGCCGACATAAAGCAGAGATCTGGGACATGAGATTTAGGATATAATTTTGGCGGTCTGACTATCTGTATGTAATGTACATCATTTCAAACTTTATAAAATGCATATTTTTCAAAATTTCCACCAAATTTCCAATTTTTTCAAAATTAAACACAAAACATATCAACCAAAATTTACCACTAACATGAAGTACAATGTGTTACAAAAAAACAATCTTAAAATCACTTTGGTAAGTTAAAGCGTTCCAAAGTTATTGCCACATAAAGTGACACATGTCAGTTTTGAAAAATCGAGCTTGGTCAGGAAGTCAAAAAGTGCCATCGGCGGGAAGGGGTTAAAGGGATTCTACCATAGAAATCAATTTTTTTGGCGATCACACGTCGGAATAGCCTTTAGAAAGGCTATTCGTCTCTTACCTTTAGATGTGGTCTCCGCTGCGCCGTTCCTTAGAAATACCGTTTTTTTACCGGTATGCAAATTAGTTCTCTCGCAGCGATGGGGGCGGGCCCCAGTGCTGAAAATGCGAACTGTATTGAACTACAAGAGCAAGAGCGGCCTCCCAAAAATGGCCACCGGCTGGCATGCGCAGTCGGCTCTACTAGTGTCTCTCTGGCAGAGCCAACTGCGCAGGCGTCGGAGGTGATGCAGAAGGAAGACGACGAAAGAAGGGGAGGATCCAGCCGAAGATAGAGGCGTCGCTGGGGCGTGTTCTCGAGCAGCAGTGAGGATGACTCCATTGCATTTTCAGCACTGGGGCCCGCCCCCATCGCTGCGAGAGAACTAATTTGCATACCGGTAAAAACTGGTATTTCTAAGGAACAGCGCAGCGGAGACCACGTCTAAAGGTAAGAGACGAATAGCCTTTCTAAAGGCTATTCCGACATGTGATCAACAAAAAAAATTCATTTCTATGGTAGAATCCCTTTAATCCATGGAGTATATACCATTACAGTTTCCTTTGTTTTGTTTTTTTCACGCTCTTTGATACTTAGACGTATTCCTGCCTTATACCTTTATGGCATGTACACAAAACATGCCAAAAATATCTGTTTGATCTGGGTCTCACCTTCTGTGTTCCACACCTGTTGTATATCCAGAACATGGGTCCCTCGACCACCATCTTACCTGGTGAGGCTGCAAACCGGCACTACCCTTGGCAAAGCATAAATAGAGAGAGAAAAATAGTATTGATGCTTATGGAAATTTATAGAACGTCACACCCTTTACCATGCCCTGGTTGAACTTGATGGATATATGTCGGGGTTTTTGTTTTGTTTTTTTTCAACCTTCATAACTGTGTAAATGCGACTGTATGTCTGTGCATCTCTCTCCAATTCTTTGGGAGTCAAGGAAATGTAATAAGCAGTTGCCCTGGACAGGGGACCCCTGGTCTGGACAAAGCCGTGGAACCCAGAGATGGGATTAGTAGCCATCAGATATTTATCCCATAACCTCTAGAGATGCTGTAAGTGTTTGAGGTGTTAGCACCTTGAACACCTCTCTCCTTGTATCATAAAATATTTATTTTCTGGAATAAAGATTATTCATACCTTGTTTCATCTCAGCTGGAAAAGATGGCGCAGCAGGAGTGCCCAACCTCCAGTTATATGACTTAAAAACGGGAAAGTGTGTGAAGTCATTCATCCAGAAGAAGATGGAGAGCTGGTAAGTATCTGAAACAAAGAATTAGCATTATGGATCCATATTCGAGATGTGTAAAGTGTATAGCAAACATCATTGTCTTGTTGTGATCGTTCTGTGGCATTTTGTGAACAATGTAGGACATTAGTCGTGGCTGGTGGAGGGCGACCCTGTATTACTTTAGCATTCGCCACTAGGGATTATTTATGCAAACCAAAACACTTGCTATTTTCAGACACTTGGTGAGATTTCATAACACTTGCACAAATGAGAAGCAGTTGCCCATGGCCATCAGTCAGGGCGTTAGTTATGTTTTCCCTTGATTTATTGCTTCAATCTACTCCAGGTCTCCTCGCTGGTCTCAAGATGAGAAGATCTGTGCCAGGAATGTAAATAATGAAGTGCACTTTTTTGAGAACAACAATTTTGGTATGGTAACTGTCATTGTATTACCTAGCTAACTCCTGAAGGTTTAAGATGTCTGACCTTCACCATGTCCAGTCACAGTAGACTCTGCAATTTTTTACATGTTAACATCCTGTTAAACTGCTGCCCATAGTAACCAATCACTTCCCAGCTTTGATGTCTTAGGCTCCGTTCAGATCACATCTTTTTTTCATCCATTTAATGCAAGTAAATAGATGGCCATATGTTTTTTTTTTGTTTGTTTGTTTTTTTTGAAGAATGCAAAAACGTGTCTGTCTTTAAAAAAAACCCACAAGGGTTTGAAAATAAACGTTGTGCTGTTATTTGTTGCTTTGGGTAACAGAGCTCATATTACGATTACAGTTCATGAATCTCCCCCCAAAATTCTTTTGATACCTTTTTAGAAAAAAATAAGATTACAGTGAACATAAAATTGCCTTATTTCAGTGTCTGTTTTTATCTTTTGTTATTTTTACTAGATATCATCGTAAATAAACTGCATTTACAGAAAGTCAGTGACTTTGCATTGTCACCCGGAGAACACCCCTGCAAGGTACAACTTATCCTAGTCTATAAAATAAATACCTTTTGCTAATCCAAAAAGAAAGTCTGTGGGCAATCCTTGTTCTGTTGGCAAACTCTTTCCTGTCAGATGTATTCCTTGGTAGTCTTGGTTCATGTCTGTTTTACTTATTTCTATAAGTAGTAATTCTAAAGTGTTTACCAATTAAAGGGACAGACTGTTTTCAGCTTCACGTCACATTCAGTTTGATGAGAGACACAAATCGTTTACCTCCCCTTATGGAATTGCCAAGTCAATCTCTTCGTTGTCTTTCAAGGCCGACCTCCAGCAATGGAGTAGGTTGTTTTATGTAACAAACAAGTCATGGCCATTGTTCCAAATGCTTTAGAAATTGTTTTGTCAATTAATTTCCTTGCCCTTGAGAATGAGTCATTGGCTTATTTCTCGTACTGCATAAATTGACATATAGCTGTGATTCTGTTTTGTAGGTTGCAGTATATGTCCCTGGAAGTAAAGGTGCCCCATCATTTGTGAGGTTGTACCAGTACCCCAGTTTCACTGGCCCCCAGTCTGCTCTTGCCAATAAAAGTTTCTTTAAATCGGATAGAGTGACAATGCTGTGGAATTCTAAAGGTAATGCTCAAGTAATTTATCATGTTGTTGGAATAGGATTAGTATTACTTGTTGTTTATTCAATTAAAGTGTTGTTCTTCCTATGCTTATTAGTCCAGTGGGTTCTCCTGCAGAGTGACCGATGGCTATCTCTCTATGCACAGTTATAGCACGAAGGCTATCAATCACTTGGTAGGACCACATTCTGGACTTTAAAGCATAGAAAAAAAGTATTCTATGCATGTATATGTGTATCATATGTAAAAAAATAAATATTCATTTACAATTTGCTAACACTGCTGTAGTAATGAGGTGCAGACACCTCAATGTTACAGGCATGTAAACAAATGCAAGCAGGGAGGTTGGGAGTTTGTCTGGCAGGAAGCATGGGGCTCATTCTCTGCAGTTGCCCTAATTTCTTTAACTTGACAAGCTCTTTATACAAATAATATACAATAACCCAGTAATAAAACACTGAATCCCAGAAAATTCCAGGATGTATCAGTGTGCTCAGCTCCTCCTTCTCTCTTTAAACATGTTGCTTGTCAATAACATATGGATGTTATTGGGATGTGACATTGCTGTATGTGTATATCGCGTTTCTGATGGGCAGATAATATCAATATATAGTTTGGCCTTAATTCTGCTTGTTATGAAGCTTTACGTTCTTCTTTATGAAACCACTGGTATAAAAGGAAATCGGAACAGTTATGTTCAGTGTGAATGAAGTATGATATGGTTCAAGTTAGAAATACACAGTGAGAGACCTGCATTTCTTTTCAGCCAGGTGATTTCTGGCTCCAGTGCTTTCTCACGTCCTCTCCTTATAATCTGTCGTTATTTCCTTTTATATAACAGCGACTGCGGTTCTAGTGACTGCCAGTACGGATGTGGACAAAACAGGAGCGTCATACTACGGGGAGCAGACACTGCATTACATTGCAGTAAATGGAGAAAGTGCTGTTGTACAATTACGTAAGTATAAAATCCTACATGAAATGCCACTTAAAAACTGACTTGTATGTTGTCAATCTACAGACCTCTCAAGATTTTGTACATTCTAGTTTATATTACAAGGCCACCATTTCAGATTCAATTTATATGCAATGGACAACTCAATCTTCTTGTGTTTTATATTCATATGTCAACATCAGATAGGATTGACATCCATGCAAAATCGCTTAAATCAAAGTGTTGGACAGGGAAATCAAACTAAAGATTTGCTATCAAGCTGCAAAACCCCTGTCGTCACTAAGTACATAGGCGACAATACCAGAGGATCCATGAACTTTTATCTACATAGGGTCAGAGTGACCTGTTCTAGTTGGTTGCAAATTTATGCTTACCAGATATCACTAAGGATAACTACTGTTTTATGGTGGTTTAAAAAAAACTAGAAATAATAGTTAAATGACTCCTGGCGTTATAGAAAGCCTAAACCTTAAAGGGATTGAGTCAGGATTCGAAAAAAACAAACTTGACTGCTTTCTCCCTGAAGCAGCCCCACACCTTGAGTTGTGCTTGGTATTGCAGTTCAGCAACATTCACTTTACTGAACCTCAGCCGAAACAGACACAACCCGTGGACATGTTTGGCATTGTTGCTGGGATAAAGCAGACATATTTTCGTTTCCTGGTACAACTTCTTTAAAGGGATTTTCCCAAAAGTCCAACTTATTCCCACCCACAATATAGGGAATAATAAGGGTCCAATCGCGGGGAAACCCACTGATCACAGGGATGCCTTACACCTCATTCTGAATGGAGCGACATTTGTGTAGGTGCACTGCTGTTTTCTATTCAATACTATTGGACTGCCAGAGATTACTAAAATACAGCACTCGCCTGTCTCAAGCATTTCCATAGAAATGACTGGAGCCTTTCTCCTTTACTGTGGATGAGGGGATAAGTTTCCTTTGTAGATAAACCCCTTTAAAATTATTAAGGCGTAAAATATTTCTGATGAATAAAATCCTTCCTGAGCCTTTATGAACATTGTTGCAGGCTTAGTACCTATTGAGAATGCTAACACATTTCTAATTCTACTTTAATAGCAAAATTAAGGGGAAGATAGAATTATAGAATTAAAAAACTAAGAAGTGTCATAATAATTTCCCAAACCAGTAGTAACAGCATTCATGTTGCAACTCTCCTTTGTGGTAAGGTTGTAATCCTTAGCCAGCATGTACACGACTGTGTATATGTTGCCAGCCATGATTGAACGGCTTTGGCGGCACACAGATGTGATCCGTGTTCTTCCGTAGCCACATTCATTGGAGTCAGTAAACCTGCTCCGCAAAATGGACAAGAATAGGACCTTTCCTGAGTTATGCTCACAGCCCCATACACCAGTCCGTGAAAATACACACTCATGTATATGGGGACATGGAAATGAATGGGTGCACAGTCATGTACATGAGGCCTTATGCCTTGATAGTAAATAGGGGATTATATGCATACCATACAGTGAGCCGCTGTGTACCTATAATAGTTGTGATCATTTCTCCTACTTACTATAAGATAGATATGTAAATTAATGCATTGTTAAATATTTCTGGGATCAAAAATCTTGCAGAACGATCAATTTATTTTTGTAATTGAATACCATTTTTTGTCCTTTTCTTCCAGCAAAAAATGGTCCGATCTATGATGTGGTATGGAACAAAAATGCAACAGAGTTTTGCGTTGTCTATGGTTTCATGCCTGCCAAAGCCACCATTTTTAACCTAAAATGCGATCCCGTGTTTGATTTCGGCACTGGCCCTCGTAATGCTGCTTTTTACAGCCCTCAAGGACATATTTTAGTTCTGGCTGGTTTTGGTAACTTGAGAGGACAAATGGAAGTTTGGGATATGAAAAACTACAAACTTATTTCAAAGCCAACAGCTTCCGATGCCACGTTTTTCTCCTGGTGCCCTAATGGGGAGCATATTGTGACAGCTACTTGTTCCCCAAGATTACGAGTTGGAAATGGATACAAGATCTGGCACTACACTGGCTCTATATTATATAAGTATGAGGTGCCAGACAACACAGAACTGTGGCAGGTGTCCTGGCAACCATTTGCAGATGGAGTCTTTCCAGCAAAACCCATCATTTACCAACCTGTGGCAGGGGAGGTCCCAGCTGAGGAAAGCAAACCTGCCCAAGCATACAGACCACCAGCCCTGAGGAATAAGCCAGTGACCAGTTATAAACTGGTAAGTAAGCCTTAGATCAAAGTTTGTGTACCTGGAAACCAGAGCAGACTATACGTCAAATCTTATAACACACTTAGCTAGGTATAATTAGCTGAAATATGATTTACTTAGCGTTTGAAAACTGGCATAAACGTTGTACTTTGTCCTGCCAAACCAAACAGAAGGTGAAGGTCATTTAGCTTTGTATTTTCCATAGCATACCGTATATACTTGAGTATAAGACAACTTTTTCAGCACATTTTTCACGCTCTCCTCGGCTTATACACGAGTCAGGGTCCATGGAGCACAGAAAACTGGAAGGGGGAGGTCCTTTAGTGCTACTGCTCTGTGATTGGCTTGTCATGAGGTCACGTGACTGTGATGTCATCAAAGGTCCAGTAGCCACTGGTATGTAACATCTGCAGATAAGGTTGAGTCTAAATCCTAGTATCTCCGCCCACACCAGAGTCCGATCACATGGTCATGACATCATCAGAGGTCCTTTAGCACACTAGGATTTAGCATCTACCCTGCAGATGAGTGGCCAGGATTCATTGTGTCTTATGGAAGATGTCTGTTGTATGGAGGAGAGGAAGCTACAGTAACGTGACACACACAGGGACCTTCCTTTAGTTACTCTGCCTATTAATGTCAGGCATTTGGGGTTATTAATTTAGTTTCAGTAACTCCATGTGCCTCACATTAATAACAGTTAACCCCATCATGTCCCTCATATTAACCCCTGTGTGCCCCATATAAGGGTTACTAATATGTGAGACACATGAGGGGACTAATGAAGGACCTTAAATATGAAGATACCTAATTATTACCTCCATATGTCCCACATATCAGTAACTCTTATATGAGGCACACAGGGGGTTAATGTGAGGGAAATGATGGGGTTACCTACTATTACTCTGATCCCCATGGAGTTACTGAGCTGTGATGCACATGACCAGACTTTTTATCTGCAATGGTGCATTTCCCCTCCTCAGCTTATACTCGAGTCAATAAGTTTTCCCAGTTTTTTGTGGTAAAATTAGGTTTCTGCTTGTATTCAGGTCAGCTTATACTCGAGTATATACGGTATTATAGAGTCAAGTCAAGAGCCAATGTTTGTTAGAGGTAATTTTATAGGGGTTTTTCCAGGCCATAGTGATATTTATGTCCTGTACTTAGGATAGGTCCTCCGTATTAGACCAAGGGGGTGAGCTGACGTAAACTCAGCCATTACTTGGGTTATCGTACTGTGTTCTCCATATAGCAGCTGGTGTAAACAGCTGATCAGCAAAAGCCCCGGTTGTCAGACCTCTGTAAATCTAACATTGATGACCTATCATAATTTGTAAATATAATTTCCCTAGAAAACTAATTAAAGGAAAATGCAAAAGAAAGTTGGATCTATTCCTGCTGTTGTCACATATTTCCATTGCTACCCTCCTCACTATCCCAGAGTAACGCAGAGACTGTTATTAAACTACAGTACACTAAAAATAAAAACAGAACTTCAGTACACTGGATCACCATACAGGCAGCCATAAAGAGGACCTTTTACTACCTCCACCAATTCAGGTTCTAAGTATCTTTTAATAGGTGGCGCTCCACATATTCCAACACCGTTGGAATTTTTCTGTAGCCCTCACCATTCCCAAGCAAAAAGCGCAGAGAGTGTCAATTCCTGATGTGCTATTTCAGCTCTGTAATGTCAGAAGGGCAGGGTCAGACAGGGGGTGTGATTGAGTTCCAATTAGAGGCAGCCAGTGTCAGAGCTCAGAATCACACCCCTTGTCTGCTCCTGCCTGACACCGCCCTCCTAACAATACAGAGACTAAATAATACATCCGACACCAAAACTAACAGTATTGATTGCTCAGGAATGGTGGAAACTAGGGAGAGAATTCCAACTGTGCCAGAATCAGTGTAGTGGCTCCTATTAATTGATAAATCTTCACCTGAGTAATAAAGGTATATAAAAGAATGTGTACCTCAGTGGAAGACCCCTGCCCAACCAGTTTTTTTTTTTTTTTTTTTTTTTATAATTTTTAAAAAATTTTAATGAGTACAGTTTTAATTGTAATATGAGACAAAATAAAACACAATAGTAAAGAGAAAAGGAATTTTCAATATGAAACTCTCTAGACACTCCCATGTAGCATAAAACAAAATATATCAACCCCTTGAGCAAAATGTTGTCATTGAAATATTGACCTGATAAAACTTTTTAAATAAAATGTGGTTTTTATGCCATAAGGAGACTGAAATTCTTTGGAAATTGTAGATGATATACACTTTTTTTTGTTGTTATTAAAAAGGAGGCTTTATACTAAATTGTAAGCAGTTTTCCAAAGTACTATTCATTTCTGTAGAGCGTGGCTGAGCAACTATCTCTCAAGTTTCATTTTCTGGAGAATTTTGGGGAGTTTTTTTGTAGAACTGGTTGTACTTTCTATTGGCACAGATTAATATTCTAAGCAATATTTTGGGAAGTGAATGAAATGCAGTTGCACCCTTATTTTACAGGTAGAGACATCCTGTCTTCAGAACAAGTCCCCGTATCTCTAAATGACCTCACAGCTAACTACAGCATGTGAGCGGATAAATGTCCATAATGGGAGTTCACTAGCGTTGGATGTGTGCTGGATGTGGGACCAGCTCCTGCACCAGTTCCATTTTCAGAAGCCAGATGTTGGGAAATGCCCCCCCCCCCAGACCCCCTATACTGCCTTATACTGTAGGCGATTTAGTCAGTCTAGCCAATACCTTGGGGGCAGCTCCTCTTCTCAGGCTCTCTTGCTCTCCCCTCAGGCTCTCCTGGTAGATTGGAGCCAACTGCTCTGATAGAATGGCACAGAAGAACATTGGAGGCGGACTATCCTAATTGTAGTCACCTCCGCTTCATTGTATTATTGACGTGCTCTGGCCCTTGAGCCTGAGCTCATACATTTTTGATCACTGTGCAACCGGAAACCATTTGGACTTGCATTTGGCATGGCATGTAAGTTGATCATGGCCAAATGAATTTCCTTGCAAACATACAGATTTACGTTAGGTTCACATTAGCAATCGGGGACTATGTCTCAGATTCTACTTAAAAATGGCCCCAGACTAGACCTCAAAATAAATAAATAATAAAAAAACTTTTCAAAACAAGTCCATTCCTCAAAGTAGTCCCCACAAAACTACATTCGCCTTACCAAGCAGAAGGGCAAGAGAAATGTTGGACATGCTGGACAAGATTAGTGGTGTTGTGTACAGCCCATAGAAATAGGAGGAGGACCAGAGAGCCATTTTATGCATGATGTGGTCTCGTGGGCTCTAAAAGATCCTCAAGTCTTGGAAATATGGGGGCAAACATTTGTTTATATGAGGGATCATTGTGGTTTTGCAAATACAGTGTACAATGTTCACCACTTTCTGTACACATACCCTGTTCACACTAGTATGAGTGGTTCCATTTTTACAAGATGCATGAATGATCCATTTTGATCAATCTGGCAACAGATGGTGATGGATACCATACTTATACTGTGTCTGTCAGCGGTGTGTTACTCTTCCTATCTACAGCAGAAACTCGGTAGAGCTAACTCTTGATATTTACCAGTGTGAATGGCTTGGAGCGTCTAATGTTCTCTAAAGTAGTAAGAGGAGATAAAGAACAGATGAAACTATGTGGTGAAACCTGTCTTACCTAGGACAACTTATTAGTCCATTTTTTGCTAGGTTTTGTAATACTACTTTAACAGATTTCCTAATACTACTTAATATGTTTTTGCTCCTTTCTGTGAAATCCTGCGCTGAAATCCATTTTCTGCCCCCTATTTGTTATCACCTTTCAATGCGCCTCACTGAGTATGGGTGGGCGTGGAAATCAGTGGAGAAATTGGCTTCCTGTCCACACATGAGAAGCTGTCAGAGTTTTATTGTTGGTCACATGACACTGCTGTGGATCAGAAAAGAGGGGATAACTCCCAAATACAGCCACCATAAAGATTACCTGCACTACAATTCACATCATAAGCCTTTCTCACAGGCCACAGAATAACATTTTTTGCTGAGTTCTACTTTAAGAAAATAATCATTTTAAATCTGTAATATTAGGGAGGATGGTAAATAATGTATTAATACATGAATGCATCCATAAATGTTGTTCACGGATTTGGATTAGATACTACAATATTTCCATGTTCATTTCAGCATGAAGAGGAACCTCCACAGAGTACAAAGCCTCAGTCCGCTGACAAGCCAATGTCCAAAACAGCCTTGAAAAACCAAAAGAAGAGAGAAGCAAAAAAAGCTGCTAAGCAGGTATAGCAGGGAGTGTGTACGATGGTTGTCCAGGCCAATAGAAGTAAGACAAGTCACATACAGTACAGCACACACAACAAAAATGTATGTAGTAATAACCACTATATTCTTCAGGAGCAAATGGAATCTTCTGGAATTAATTTTTATCATTCATAATTAAGACAAAAAAGTAAATGAGCAAAAAGCTATTTTTTTCTATTGTGGGGAGAAATGTGCTATGAATAGACAATAAGGCAAGTTACATCTGTTTTCAAGGAGGCCAAAGCAGATGAACCATCAGAGGCAGTGTTGCAGACTAGCCAGAACATTGCTCCGGCTGCTGTAACAAGTGGAGATCCAGAGACTGATAAAAAGATTAAAAACCTGAAAAAGGTAGGTGCCTAATGGTAGGGAGTCCTGCCAGTATCAATAGCATGTTCACTTTGTAAATCCAGCATGAGCTGTAGTAATGTATTTCAGTACAAACCCCACACATAACATTTAGTGCATTGGGTTTGATAAAGGGGTTACTGCTACATGTAGTGGAGAAATGATCTACGTCTTAGTGTGACCCAGCTGACTGTAACATAAATGTAACTTAAAAGGTAGAACTTCCATAAACAATATATAAAACAGGTCACTATAAACCTCAGCTATATATAAAGAATCTTTCAAGGATCAGTCTTCGTTCTACTTTGGATACCTGTGTAAGAGCTTTGTCTTTCTTAGGTGTTCTATTTTGACAGCCAGTAATATAGACATTATTTCACAGAAACTGAAAGCCATCGAACAACTTAAAGAATTACAAGCATCTGGCAAGTCATTGGAAAAGAACCAGGTAAATCTGTCCTTTTTTATAGTCCGTGCACACTTACCGCATTTTTCAGACCATAAAACACATCTGACTATAAGACATAACCCAGGTATGGGCAAAAAAAAAAAAAATAAGTAAAATATATTAATATAACCTTCCCTAATGGCCAAATGGAGTAGAAAGGTCAACGCCACAAACTGTGCGAGGGGAAGGAGGTTATTGGCTAACAATCTACTCCTTCTCACAAAGGGCACCCACACAGAACTGACAGTTCACTAATCTTTTAGCACTAATATCTTAGAAAAGCGTCAGCAGGGATTGGCAATCGTCCCTACTGCCTGCACATGAGTAATGTGTCCTGTACGGGCAATAGGGGCAATTACTGCTGCCTGCTGCTGTTATTCTAATGTATGAGGGCCCCTGTTTTTCTCCTCCCTTGCCTGTTTTTGAATTTGTATGTCCACTAGCACACATGTTGTTATGATGTTCGTGCCATTGCAAAAACTGATTCCACCTAATGTATGAGGGTTTAGGGACGGTGGGTGTTGAGTGGTTCTCCGAACCACCATCATTATAAGGTCTAAGAGGCTGGTTCGGACTTCAGTCCAGCTGCACTCTGGAGAAGGACTTTAGACCACTGCGTCATCTTGATTCTTTTCTTTTTCGGCCATTCTGTTGTAGATTTGCTGGTGTTCTTCGGATTATTGTCCCAGTTTTGGCCAAACTTTAGCTGTTCGATAGATGGCCTCACATTTGACCCAAAATGTTTTGAATTTATCATTAACGCCTGTTCACATCTGCATAATAGATTTAATGTAACGTGGTCATTGATATCCACAGAACATGAAAGTGCTTATATACATTAGGTGACCATTGGAATAGTTTGAATTGTTCTCATTTTCACCAGATGTCAAATATGAGAGGGATGAAGAGGTTGGATGTCAATATGCCCTATCCTTTTGATGTCATTGGAGATGAGCAATGATCAGAGTTGTCTATCAGTAGCTCACCTCCATCTCCCCATTGAGAACACATGTATTCTCAGTTGAGCACAACTTCTCACGTGTAAACGTGTTCTTCTATTTTCATGGGCTGTGCATGTTATTGGTAATTTCTGATCTTTTTGATTTTTATCTACTTGTACAGATTGAGAAGATCCAGAAGGAGAATTCTCTTCTAAAGGAATTGGAAGACTTGGAGCTTGGAGTGTGAAGAAATAAATAAACCAGATCCTCTACAGCTCAATAACAGAAAATTATGACTGACCTAAAAAAGCGTTTTGTACTTGAAAGTAAAGGATTAATGGACATTGTTTATTTTATGCAGAATTTACAATACAGACCTGCCAACTATACTGAGAGCGAAGAGTTTTTATTGTCCTAAAAGATACCCCACCAGAATATCCTGCTGTGCCTGTCTAGGGGTGGTTTAGAACACATATGCAATAGATTTTTCTGCAACTTTTTCTCAGACTGAGAAAATGTGTCCCATTGCCACTTCACAAACTTTTCTCTAATAAATTCTAAATTTGGGGTCTTTTTAACCCCTTCCTGACAGCTCAATTTTTAAAATCTGACATGATTTTGTACAGTAACTTTGGAACACTTTAACTCGCCAAAATGATTTTCATAATGTTTTATCATGACACATAGTACTTTGCTTTTGTGGTAAATTTTGGTCAATGTGTTTTGTGTTCAAAGGGGTTTTCCCATGACAGGAACTGAGAGACATGTTGCTCCTTGAGTCACAACCGTTGGTGACAGATACCCTGGCTCATTCTATCTCCTTTGGTGTTGTGAGTACCTGCTCTGTACCATTAGTTATTTTTTAATGGGGCAGAGTGTAAATTGGGCTTCTCTTTTTTTTTTTTTCTCCCCCCCCCCCCCCTTTCTCTCTCCATTTTCAGTTGGAGACTGAAGGTTCTCATAGGCGCAAGGGTGTATCAAAAAGACCCAGGAAATGTACACTTTGTAGAAAAGAGTTGAATGGCTCCTATTCTAAAGCCGTATGTTCAGGCTGTATGGCGATAGTCCTTAAGGACTCTGTCTGTGGAGTCCCCGGGTAGGCAGTATGCTTCCGGGAGGACCGTGCGAGGCACCTGGCTCCCCGGGCTGTTGAGTGGCCTTGCTGGTGCTTGTGGTTGTAAATCCGCCAGTGGCGGTATTCCCCTGGGCTTCCCCTGGCTGCTTGCTGCTGCTGTTAGCCGGCCAGATGTCCTGGACCTTGCTGCTGCCCGCCTGGAGCCTGGGTCAGCAGCAAGAAACCCTGATTCCTTTCTCTTCTCAGCGGCCAGCATATGGAGCGCGTGTCGGCTGCAGCACAAAGGTATTTGGTTGGGGGCATGGGTTAGCCAACTTCAGGTGGCGCCAAAATTCAAATCCTGTACTGTTTAAAAGTTGCAGTTTGATGCCTCTTGTCTCTACCCAGCCTTCAGGGTTTTTAAAGCAACAGATTCAGAGAAAGGTGACCAGCCTTCTAGAACTTGGGGTGGTAACACCGGTGCCTGTTCTTCAAAGAGGGAAGGGACATTATTCCTCCCTTTTCTTAGTAAAAAAAAACAAAACAAAAAATCTTTCAGATTGTTCATAGATCTGAAATACTCGAACAGATGGGTCCGGTATCTCCACTTCAGAATGGAAACAATCAGGTCAGCCACTCCCTTGATTGCAAGAGATTCCTTGATGTGTATTTTGGACCTCAAGGACGCACATTATCATATCCCCATAGTGGTAGAGTCCCAGCAGTATCTGAGGTTTGCGATTTAGTCCCACACTGGAGAGGTCCTCCATTGTCAGTTCGTGGCTCTACACTTTGGGATCTTTTCCGCCCTGAGGGTGTTCACCAAGGTGATGGTGGAGGTGGCATCCTCTCTAAGACAGCAGGACTGTCTCAATATCTCATATCTAGATGACCTTCTGATAGTAGCAGAGTCATCCAGGGCCTTAATCAGGGAAAGGGATTTTGTAATCCAATTCTTGGATTAGAAATTATCTAAATTCGGATCTTCTCCCTCAGAAGGAAAAGAGGTTCTTAGGGGTACTCCTAGACTCGGGAAGGCAGGAATCCTTTCTGCCCCAGGACAAAAGAAAAAAGTTGAAAGCCAGCATTTTATCCTTTCAGAAGGCGAGGAAGTGCAGGATAAGACAGGCCATGAGTGTTCTGGGACAGCTAAGGGCCTGTATCCCTTGCGTCAGATGGGCTCAAAATCACACTCGGTATGTGTTCAGAGGTGAATCCTAGGTTCCTGGAACCGTTCTTCATCCTCCCTAGATGCAAGTGTCCTTCAACGGACCTTTGGTCCCATTTTTCCTCTTTAGATGCAAGTGTCCACATCCCCCAAAGAGTGAAGGACTCCCTGGGCTGATGGGTAAAAAGCAGCAATTTAGTTGTAGGGGTTCCATGGCATTTCTAGCCAGTCACCTTGGTTCAGACTGACGCAAGTTTACAAGGTGGGGGGGCAAAGATAGGCCCAGATTACCTTCATGGGACTTGGTCCTGCGCAGTAAGGGCGCAGTCATCAAACTACAGAGAGTTAAGGGCAGTTTGGGAGATGTTAAAAGCAGGGGCATTTATGCTTCAGGATCAGAATGTCCGGATTCTCTCAGACAAAATCACAAGTTTGTCTTGCATCTGCTGACAAGGGGGCAAAATATACTCTTCCCTAGCTTCTCTGTCTTACAAGATCCTCAGCTGGGCAGAAGAAATCCTCTACTCCCTATCGGCCACTCATCTGAAAGATTCAGAAAATCTGGAGGCGGACTTCTTGAGTCGCCAAAGACTCAATCCAAACGAGGTTTTTCAGATGCTGGCACAACGCTGGGGTCTTCCTCAGGTGGACATGTTTGCTTCGAGAGCAAAAACAAAGACAAGCACCTTTCTCTCCCTAAGACCATCAGATGTCCCATGGGGGACAGACGCGTTTGCCCACAAGTGGGACTGGGACTTGGCTTATGCGTTCCCTCCCTTTCCATTGATCCCAAAAGTATTACAGAAGATCTGCAGAGAAGGAGTGAGAGTAATTCTGATAGTGCTGTTCTGGCCAAAGAGAAATTGGTTCTCTCTTCTCAGGGAGCTGGCCCTAGATGACCCGTGGATTTTGCCAATAAGGCTGGATCTGCTTCAACAAGGTCCACTCACGTATCAGAAGTTGGAGTATCTTCACCTGTCAGCATGGATCCTGAAGTGTTCCTTCCTGAGATCTAAGGGCTTATCTGAAAAGATAGTTAGGACCCTTAAAGCCTGTAGGAAGCCAGTCACCAACGCCATCTACCATCTAATGTATAACTCTCAACTCTGTTATACAGGGCCGGCGTCAGCGCACGGCATAGTCGGGCAAGTGCCGGAGCCCACAGAGCCTCTTGGGGCCCCCCGGCACTTGCCCGCCCCAGCACTTGCCTGTCCCGATTTCAGCTCATCGGCGCGTGACAGCTCAGCTTCTGCTTTAATGCTGCAGCCCGGCTTCGGCGTGTGTAGGCGCGATGTGATGACGTCACATCGCGCCTACAACTATGTGAGAGCAGAGAGAGGAGCGGCGGGGGAGCGATGGAAGGTGAGTGTAAGTGTTTGTTTGGTTTTTGTGTTAAACATTAAGGTGGAACATAATGAAGGGGGCCCATGAAACTGGGGGGCAAATGAAGGGGAGGGGGGGAACAGCATGACACTGGGGCAGATGAAGGGGGGGGCGGCATGACACTGGTGCAGATGAGGGGGGAGAACGGCATGACACTGGAGCAGATGAAGAGAGGGGAGAATGGCATGACACTGGGGCAGATGAAGGGGGGAACGGCATGACACTGGGGCAGATGAGGGGGGAAGAATGGCAAGACACTGGGACAGATGAGGGGGGAGAATGGCATGACACTGGGGCAGATGAAGGGGGGGAAGGCATGACACTGGAACAGAGACGGGGGACATGAAACTGGGCAGATGAAGGGGGAGAATGGCATGAAACTGGGGACAGAGATGGAGGGGGGACATGAAACTGGGGGCAGAGGAAGGGTGTATATGAAACTGGGGAGAGGTGGAGGGGGGGGGCATATAATTTACGGGTGACTGTAGGAGGATTATACTGTGTGGGAGCACACGAAAAATGAATGAGAATGGGCGGAGTCAACATAAAAGTGGGCAGAGCTAAAAAAAAAGTTGGAAGGTATGGCGTTGGTGACGCCACACTCCTGCGTGACATCACTCGCTTCATCTGCGACGTGCAGTGTCCCGACTCCCCCGCCTCCTCCATAAGGGGGCCCACTGAGGCTCTGTTGCCCAAGAGCCCATAAAAACCTGGAGCCGGCCCTGCTGTTATACATTACTTCCCGGGAGTCTGAACTTGGCATGACTCTTTCTGAAGAAGACATTCAGCACATAGATACTCCCCATGTGTGCGAATACAAGAAAACCACTACAAATTACTCACTAGATGGTATCAGACTCAGGCCTGGATGTATCAACACTCTCTTTTCTCTTCGAATGTCTGTTGGTGATACAAATCACAGCGAGACTTGTTTCTGCATATATGGTGGCAATGTCCAGTTCTACAGCCTTTCTGCCTTTTGTTCAAGACTCGATTTGTCAGATCACCAAAGCTTCATTTAGGTTTACACCAGAGATTTTTTTCTCGTTTTGCTACCCTCTCCCCAGTACAAGCCTTCAAAAGCAAACTTAGCAACTCATCTACTTGCTGCGGCAAAAACCCTTATTCCACAGTTTCGGCTCCAAACTGATATCCCATCCAAGCAACACTGGCGTAACAAAATCTACCAAATACCCCGATTTGAGGAACTCTCTGGTTGGCAGAACAGATCGCATCATAAATCCAGAAAATCTGGGTCTCTTGGATTGACCATACTGAGTAGACCTACTCCAATCTCCATTTACTTGCATTCCCTGAAAGATCATTCAAAGAATGTTTGTTATATGATACATTCCTCACCTATAGATTATCCACAGTATATTCTTGTCCCTACCTTACTATTTCCCCCTTCCCTTTAGTAACTCACTAACCATGTCTCGCTCACTCTTTCTTCTCAAATCCCTCTAATCCTGCCTCACCTCTCTGCTTCTTTCTTCTTCTCCTTTTTCCTTTCTTTTAATCCCTTACTTTTTCCCTTTTTTTCCCTCCACATCTTGCTCTCCATTCTCGACCTTTCTCTAACTCTCCTCTTTAAGCCTACACACTTTTACCTCTTATTTGAATTTTTACTTTTTATTTTTTTTTTTTTTTTCTGTTCTTCCCATTTTTATTATTATTATATTCAGTATAGTTATTATCATCCTAGCATCCCCCACACACACTCCCCCACATCAATCTCACAGTTAAAGCTTCATATCCAACTGGGTCAAGTATTTGGTTGTGACCAACCTACTTTCATACTCTTATTAATTTGATGATTAATTTCTTTGATTTACTCATTGGTCCTATTGTTGCCTTGCTTCTGGACAGGAATTGTCTATATACTTGTATCATTTGGAGTTATTGTCATTCCTATTTTGTATTTACTTATGTTGTATGTTTCTTGCACCTGCCCTTAGGGGCTTTATATCAATTCAGCATAATGACCTCTTTTGTACGAGGTTTATAACGTTTTTCTTTTGTATTGTTGTAAAACGCAATAATATACCTCTCATTATATTGAAGTAAGACTTTAGTGTAAACCCTAGAATATGTAGTTCCCTGTAGATGATTCCCTTTGAGGTATTGGATTTCACAAATGATTTTAGCGGAATAGAATCTGACATAAAGACAATGAATGAGTGTAACATCCAGCGGAGAACAAACACTGAGGCAGCTATCTATAAAACATATAACAAAATTTCTCAGATCCCATTGATGATGCCAGCCAGGTTTCAGTCAAGATTCTGGTGACTCCATGCAAATTTTTTGCCCTCCATTTTTTTCAATATTTTTGTAATCTGCAAAGTGTTTGTCATCAAAAACACTAGATCCGCAAAGGCACATACAACATCGAAGATGTGAACAGAGCCAATATTTTATGTTTCATTTATTTACTTATGTTTAGATACAGTATGTAATTGACATACAACTTTACCTTACACAGGGGATGCAAGTTGAAGGTGTTAAAGTTCCCACAGCCGAAGTTTTCCATCCCAAGGAACAGACACAGCTGTTACACAGAACAGACGTATAAGTATATTTGTTTTCATGGTCACTACTATTATATCTACACATTTACAACAGATTAGTCCATTATAAATACAGGCTAGATGATATGGATATTAGGAATCTCCATTTTCCATGTCACAAAGTCTACATCTGAATTGAGGAACAATTTTTTTACATGACCATATGAGACACCTGTAATAAGACACTGATGTTCAAAGGCCTTGTGGAGGATCACTGACGTGAGCGATTATCATTTCTCTTGCTGCTTTATATAGTCTGTGTCACACCTCGCAAGCTGAAGGTCTTGAATTTCAAAAGGATTGGTGTGTTATATATTGATCAAGTTATAATGGCAAGATGTTCTGCAGCAACTGTGCCTAAATATGGCTCCCATTGACTTCAATGAGAGCCGCTCGCTTCTTTTTTCCACTAGCTAGTAGCGTAAAAAAGAAGCTAGCTGCCCTATCTTGCTGCGGATTCCTCGGCTGGATCAGCTGCGACGTCCGCGGCACGAGGCTCCGGCCCATTCATTTGGGCCTAATCCATCACGGAATGCTGCAACAGGATGCCAGTGCACTGCATTTAACTCCATGTAAACTAGCCCTTACAGATGTTGTCCTTGGTTGGATTCAAGCCTATGACTCCAGCCAAACACTGAGCCACCATGCTGCCATGATACAGAAATATCAGAAGATGCATAGAGTGGGTCAAAGACAGCATACATGATGAATCCAAGTCCAAAAATCCTTACTAACCTGGCAACCAATTATATACATATAATTCCAAGACATATTCAAAATCACATTGAAATTTGCATGTGTAATGCCACACTGTATATAAACTAATCTATTGGAGACCACCCACCAATAACCTTGCCTTAACTCTTTGTAGCTCCCTTCATAGTTGGGCCTTTTTCTTTACAGCAGGATGGTCTGGGTCAGAACCTCCTTATTTTTCCCTACACACTTTAAAAACATTTTATTTTTTACTTTCCTTTCTTAAAATGAATCAACATGAGACAGCTAATACTGCCAGTAGGACACAAAGAAGATGATGCTAAGATGATACACAGGTTTGAATGGACCACTGGTAAACAGGTAAATCCCCGATGGGCCTCTGTGCCAGGTGGGCCCCCAGCTGACCATGGCATAACACAGTATGCTCACTGTACTTCATGCAGATACTCATCATATAGGACAAACCTGGCTCTGCATCAGTATAATATACTAGGTAGGAAATACCCAGTTTATTTTTCTATAATGTAGGCACACTGGGCAGCTGAGGTGACATCTAGGCTTCAGACCAGCCAGTATCCTTTCTCTTTGGGCCCCATCTTCTTATTCACAGTGCATGGGCCACAGTCACTAATAATAATAAGAGGGCTCTAGTTCTAGGCAAGAATGAGGCAGCAGGATACTGACAGGACCTCAGGACAGAAATAATCAGGGGTAAGGAATAGGTGCCAAACTACTACTGAAAATAAATTTATGCTGGCCACCGTTTAGGAATTAGCAAACGAGTATCTGGTAATATTTGCATGTAGCGGTATAGTGGGCCCCCTCATTGAATTTTAATGGTGGGTCCTAGACTTCACCCAGCCCACTCATCCATTTTCTGCACAATAATACCCAGTTCCTCCTGGACACTCCACCTGTATTTTTGTTGGACTTGACTGTGAACCACACTAGATTATTCTGATCTTATATCATCACTGTTGATGTACAACTACAATATACTTTGCAATAAAATATACAAAATGAATGTCAGAGTATGAGATCAGTGGGGGGTCATGAGTTAGTGGACTATGTGCTATTGTACGTATATGGCATATTTGCTCATAATTAGAGATGAGCGAACAGTGTTCTATCGAACACATGTTCGATCGGATATCAGGGTGTTCGCCATGTTCGAATCGAATCGAACACCACGTGGTAAAGTGCGCCAAAATTCGATTCCCCTCCCACCTTCCCTGGCGCCTTTTTTGCACCAATAACAGCGCAGGGGAGGTGGGACAGGAACTACGACACTGGGGGCATTGAAAAAAATTGGAAAAAGTCATTGGCTGCCGAAATCAGGTGACCTCCATTTTAGACGAATAGTGGATTTCAAATCCGGGTCATATGAGAATGTGAACTTTGTGACTATGAGACAGGGATAGCTGTACAGGCAGGGATAGCTAGGGATAACCTTTATTTAGGGGGGAATGTTATTAAAAATAACTTTTTGGGGCTCTATCGGGTGTGTAATTGTGATTTTTGTGAGATAAACTTTTTCCCATAGGGATGCATTGGCCAGCGCTGATTGGCCGAATTCCGTACTCTGGCCAATCAGCGCTGGCCAATGCATTCTATTAGCTTGATGAAGCAGAGTGTGCACAAGGGTTCAAGCGCACCCTCGGCTCTGATGTAGCAGAGCCGAGGCTGCACAAGGGTTCAAGCGCACCCTCGGCTCTGATGTAGGAGAGCCGAGGGTGCACTTGAACCCTTGTGCACCCTCAGCTCTGCTACATCAGAGCCGAGGGTGCGCTTGAACCCTTGTGCACACTCTGCTTCATCAAGCTAATAGAATGCATTGGCCAGCGCTGATTGGCCAATGTATTCTATTAGCCTGATGAAGTAGAGCTGAATGTGTGTGCTAAGCACACACATTCAGCTCTACTTCATCGGGCTAATAGAATGCATTGGCCAGCGCTGATTGGCCAGAGTACGGAACTCGACCAATCAGCGCTGGCTCTGCTGGAGGAGGCGGAGTCTAAGATCGCTCCACACCAGTCTCCATTCAGGTCCGACCTTAGACTCCGCCTCCTCCGGCAGAGCCAGCGCTGATTGGCCGAAGGCTGGCCAATGCATTCCTATGCGAATGCAGAGACTTAGCAGTGCTGAGTCAGTTTTGCTCAACTACACATCTGATGCACACTCGGCACTGCTACATCAGATGTAGCAATCTGATGTAGCAGAGCCGAGGGTGCACTAGAACCCCTGTGCAAACTCAGTTCACACTAATAGAATGCATTGGCCAGCGCTGATTGGCCAATGCATTCTATTAGCCCGATGAAGTAGAGCTGAATGTGTGTGCTAAGCACACACATTCAGCACTGCTTCATCAAGCCAATACAATGCATTAGCCAGTGCTGATTGGCCAGAGTACGGAATTCGGCCAATCAGCGCTGGCTCTGCTGGAGGAGGCGGAGTCTAAGGTCGGACCTGAATGGAGACTGGTGTGGAGCGATCTTAGACTCCGCCTCCTCCAGCAGAGCCAGCGCTGATTGGTCGAGTTCCGTACTCTGGCCAATCAGCGCTGGCCAATGCATTCTATTAGCCCGATGAAGTAGAGCTGAATGTGTGTGCTTAGCACACACATTCAGCTCTACTTCATCAGGCTAATAGAATACATTGGCCAATCAGCGCTGGCCAATGCATTCTATTAGCTTGATGAAGCAGAGTGTGCACAAGGGTTCAAGCGCACCCTCGGCTCTGATGTAGCAGAGCCGAGGCTGCACAAGGGTTCAAGTGCACCCTCGGCTCTCCTACATCAGAGCCGAGGGTGCGCTTGAACCCTTGTGCAGCCTCGGCTCTGCTACATCAGAGCCGAGGGTGCGCTTGAACCCTTGTGCACACTCTGCTTCATCAAGCTAATAGAATGCATTGGCCAGCACTGATTGGCCAGAGTACGGAATTCGGCCAATCAGCGCTGGCCAATGCATTCTATTAGCCCGATGAAGTAGAGCTGAATGTGTGTGCTAAGCACACACATTCAGCACTGCTTCATCACGCCAATACAATGCATTAGCCAGTGCTGATTGGCCAGAGTACGGAATTCGGCCAATCAGCGCTGGCTCTGCTGGAGGAGGCGGAGTCTAAGATCGCTCCACACCAGTCTCCATTCAGGTCCGACCTTAGACTCCGCCTCCTCCAGCAGAGCCAGCGCTGATTGGCCGAATTCCGTACTCTGGCCAATCAGCACTGGCTAATGCATTGTATTGGCTTGATGAAGCAGTGCTGAATGTGTGTGCTTAGCACACACATTCAGCTCTACTTCATCGGGCTAATAGAATGCATTGGCCAATCAGCGCTGGCCAATGCATTCTATTAGCGTGAACTGAGTTTGCACAGGGGTTCTAGTGCACCCTCGGCTCTGCTACATCAGATTGCTACATCTGATGTAGCAGTGCCGAGTGTGCATCAGATGTGTAGTTGAGCAAAACTGACTCAGCACTGCTAAGTCTGCATTCGCATAGGAATGCATTGGCCAGCCTTCGGCCAATCAGCGCTGGCTCTGCCGGAGGAGGCGGAGTCTAAGGTCGGACCTGAATGGAGACTGGTGTGGAGCTATCTTAGACTCCGCCTCCTCCAGCAGAGCCAGCGCTGATTGGCCGAATTCCGTACTCTGGCCAATCAGCACTGGCTAATGCATTGTATTGGCTTGATGAAGCAGTGCTGAATGTGTGTGCTTAGCACACACATTCAGCTCTACTTCATCGGGCTAATAGAATGCATTGGCCAGCGCTGATTGGCCGAATTCCGTACTCTGGCCAATCAGCACTGGCTAATGCATTGTATTGGCTTGATGAAGCAGTGCTGAATGTGTGTGCTTAGCACACACATTCAGCTCTACTTCATCGGGCTAATAGAATGCATTGGCCAATCAGCGCTGGCCAATGCATTCTATTAGCGTGAACTGAGTTTGCACAGGGGTTCTAGTGCACCCTCGGCTCTGCTACATCAGATTGCTACATCTGATGTAGCAGTGCCGAGTGTGCATCAGATGTGTAGTTGAGCAAAACTGACTCAGCACTGCTAAGTCTGCATTCGCATAGGAATGCATTGGCCAGCCTTCGGCCAATCAGCGCTGGCTCTGCCGGAGGAGGCGGAGTCTAAGGTCGGACCTGAATGGAGACTGGTGTGGAGCTATCTTAGACTCCGCCTCCTCCAGCAGAGCCAGCGCTGATTGGTCGAGTTCCGTACTCTGGCCAATCAGCACTGGCCAATGCATTTCTATGGGGAAAAGTTAGCTTGCGAAAATCGCAAACTGACAGGGATTTCCATGAAATAAAGTGACTTTTATGCCCCCAGACATGCTTCCCCTGCTGTCCCAGTGTCATTCCAGGGTGTTGGTATCATTTCCTGGGGTGTCATAGTGGACTTGGTGACCCTCCAGACACGAATTTGGGTTTCCCCCTTAACGAGTTTATGTTCCCCATAGACTATAATGGGGTTCGAAACCCATTCGAACACTCGAACAGTGAGCGGCTGTTCGAATCGAATTTCGAACCTCGAACATTTTAGTGTTCGCTCATCTCTACTCATAATCTTAACAGCAAAATGTTTGCTGTTTTGTCGATGGATATTCTGCCACAAGGACCCTTCCAAAACTTCCCTGGCCGAGCACTTGGTGGCATAATAGTCTCCTTCCCATACCAGAGACTGTGCAGCGGGATCTGATTGGCTGAACATTGCTGTTTCCTGGGAGAGGAATAAATAGAAAAATTACAATATATTCAACTGTATCACTTATTATTGACACTGACAGGGATATTATTTCTTTATGTGAAGCTCTAGTTTCGCATTCCACTTCGCATTTCGCATTTATTATATTAATCTAGAAAGTGAGTGGCAACTTCGGATAAGGGCTCATTCACATCTGCGCCCGGTCTCCATTCTGCAGGTTTCCGTTTCCTGCATAAAACAGAGCAGGAGACGGAAACCTGCAGGATTCTTTCTCACACATTCATTTGAATGGGTGAGAAAGATGTCCAGCCATGAGCGGCGGTGTGTGTTTTATGCTCTCCGCCGCCAAACCGGATTTTTTAATCCAGACACAGAGTCGGACATGCAGTACTCTGTGTCCGGATTTTTAAAAAAACGGTTTCGCGGAGGAGAGCATAAAACGCTCACCGCCTCTCACGGCCGGACCCGGTCTGTGCTTTCCGTCTTCTTGCATGAAGAAGACAGAAAACACAGAACGGAGTGCTAAACGCAGGTATGAACCTAGCATAACAAATATAGAATTTATCAGATTGTTAACAATAAGAAAAATCCAGCACCCAGGAATCCGGTATAAATTTTATAAATATTATTTTAGTGGAGTCATGCTCCAAAGATAAAAACTAAGATATCAAAAAATGTGAGTCCGCGTGCAGAGGTGGATTACCGCATAGCCAATGCGTTTCGGTGCTTATAGCACCTTATTCATGGCATGAGGATTCACAGATAGTGTTGAGCTTATACTGTATACTAAAAAACAAACTAAAAATCAAAAGGTACCTCCCATCTGCACTCAGAGCAGAAGTGATCACTGATTGAAAGTTTGAACATCACATGAAAAAGAAATACATCATTCTTATATGAGTGTCAGATTAAACACTGTGACATAATACAATACACAAAGATGCAGAATAAGAGGTTGCACAAAAAAGAATTTGCATGAAAAAAAATATATAACTTAATAAATGCGAGTAAATGGATGACCAAATTACACTAATTCGGCAATATCAGATATTTGAACCGCAATAAAGATGTGCTGAGAAATGTATATATAACACATTTTTCGTTGATGCATGAATAGAAACAAAATATAAAAACAAAATATATAAGTGTATCTGTGCATAATTCTTATTTATTATTGCCAACAAATCTTATGTGTGTGGGTTATTCAAATATTCTGAAAGACACCACATTAGATGTTCCACATTCTATAATAGAAACAGAGATATAGGTGTATTGGCACCCAGAAGTGCCGACCAATCATACTGCAGAAAGTCCGGCATAGCGACCAATCACATAAGCGCCTACATGCATCAGTATCTAGTTGCAGGCTCCTCCCACTCCAAAAGAGCGGACCTGAAAGAAAACATACAAGCATCTAGGATGATACCCTATAAGGTGCTCGGGAGGGCTGACCAATGATGGGACCGCCAACTCTCATAGGCTCCTCCCATGTAAAGCTACGGAGCTGAAGGATATTACAGAGACATGCCAGCCAGTCATATGATAGAATGTATGAGTCCGCCATTAAAATATTGATATCAACTCCTGTCTGCTCCTGATTAGGACGTAGATGTAAATATAGGTAAATAATCCATTATATTTTATTGTTTATAAATCTTAGGTGTTTAAATTGTTCTAGTGTTCTGGAAAAAATCACCAATATAGGTGTTAAATTAGGAACAAAAACAAAGACAAAAAACAAAAAATAATAATAAAAATTAACCAAAAAATAAATGAATGAATGAATAATATATATATATATATATATATATATATATATATATATATATATATATATATATCGGCACCCAAAAATGGCAACCAATCATAGAGTAAAGAGTCTAACATAGCGACCAATCACATAAGCGCCCACTGGCGACAATATCTTACTATAGGTTCCTCCCACTCAAAGGATCGGACCAGAAAGAAAACATACGAGAATCACAGACTATCAAACTATCGTAGTACAGTGCAAGATATTCGGAAACGCTGACCAATGGCAGGACCGCTGATTTTCGTAGGCTCCTCCCATATAAAGTACGGACCTGAAGGAGAACTACGGGGAAGTTCAAAAAGACATGCCAACCATTCATATGGTAGAGTGTGTTCAAATATTGATATCAACTATAACAAACAGGCTAAAATATAACCAGGATAAGTGTTTAGAAATTCCTGGGACTGCCAACCAATCACATTTCAGAGTATCAAAACAACGTTGGCCAATCACAAAGGCGCCGACTTGTATGAGCCCCTCCCATATTGGAATGTGAACCAGAAGGAGAACTCTGGGAGTGTCCAAAAAGAAGTATCAACCAATTAGGGGACAGGATATCTCAAAGCGCCAACCAATCATGGACCCGCCAATGAACATCAGTGTTATATTGTGAGTTTATCCCCCTAGGTATGCATATTTAAACATTATTATCATGTTATAAATAACAAATCGGACCTATAGTGGTAGCCTGAGAATTTTTTCTGGTGCGCCAGATGAAATGAAAACACTTTAATAAAACGTTGTGCATCGATTAATAAAAATAAAACAGATCCATTCTTAAGTTTAAACCTCGGGGGTATCTGGTATTCAGGGCATGTATCCCATAACCCTCTCTTTTAAAGAGTTTATGTTGCCAGTTTCCGCCACGTTGGGGTCTGGCCACTGCCTCTATGGCGTAAAAGCGGAAACCGCTAACATTGCCATTGTGGACTTCGAAAAAAATTTTGAAGCTCCAGACCTATTAAGAGTATTCCCATTGTTACTGCCCTTTATGTGTTCTGAAATTCTGGACTTCAAAGCCCTAGATGTGCAACCCACATATTTTAGATTACAGATGTCACACACAATAAGATATATAACGTGATCTGAGTCACAATTTAGAAAAGCATTGATACGATGTATAGTAGCTGTAGATGTACCTGAGAAAGTATTAGTTTTCTGGACATATTTGCACATATTGCACCGAGTGCCTCCACATCTGAAAAAACGTTTTATGCTTGAAAATGCACTATGTGGGGATGTACTAGTTGAAAAATAGCTGGGTGACAGAATGTTTCCAAGGGTTTTTCCTCTCTTAGTTACATAGCTACAACCATCTTTGAGTATGTCACTGAGTGTGTCACCCTGTTTCAGAATTGCTAGGTTGTTTTTAATGATCTTGACAATATCATCATAATCTGCGCTATATGGAGTAGAGAAATATAAGGTGTTATCATTACTCTGAATTTTTCTTGAATTTTGTCGTAGCAGGTCTGAACGTGTTTTTGTTCTCTGGCTCTGTTTAAGTTCCATTTTGAGTAGCCCCTAATCGAAAGTCTGTTAGTGATGATGTTAGATTCTGTGACATAATCCTTATCCTGGGAACATATCCTCTTGGCCCTCGTTAGCTCCCCCACAGGGATGGATCTTATAGTGTGTTGAGGGTGGTATTACCACCTTGCGGTTTTTGGTATAATTTAGTAATTACCTTCTGAGTTTCCACATCCCCGTCAATGTGACGTCCAGAAAATTAACACTGGTGGAACTAAAATGAGTTGTAAACTTAAGATTGTACGTATTGCTGCTGATATGGTCGGTGAAGGAAATAGCTGACCTCTCTTACCCCGACCATACCAGCAGCACGTCATCTATGTACCTACCATAATAGACAATGTCATTCAGAAAAGGATTGCTAGGTGAGAAAATGACAGACTCCTCGCACCATGTCATGGTTATATTCACAAGCGAGGGGGAGAATTTTGCCCCCATGGGCACTCCACATAATTGGAGATAGAAATCTCCATTGAACATAAAGTAGTTATGTAAAAGAAGATATTGTACTACTTCTATAATGTACTCATTCAATTCTTCAGTGTAGTTAGAATGACAGTATAAGTGGTGTGACAATGCTACCCAGTGTGGAATACTAGAATAGAGAGATGTAACGTCACACGTGCTGCGACCTCAGCCGGAGGAGGTTTTTCCATGCACTCCATACAGGACTCTGCAGATACACCAGTCTTCTAATTTTTTCATCAAAAATTGTAAGTGACCAGTTTTTTCTTTATTCTTGATAAAATATTTTATAAGGGGCTGAGTGCTAACCCGTGTTCTCCGTTCACTCAATGACCTAACACTTACATCCTCTATTATCAGAACCTCCCACGCTCGTATGCAAGACTTCTCCTGAGCTGCACCACTTCTCTGGAATGCTCTATCCCGGACAATCAGATTAACTCCCAATTTCTACAGTTTCAAACACAAACTAAAGACGCATCTTTTCAGACAGGCCTATCACAATTTCTAACGTAAACCCTTCCGTACTATAATTAGAATCCCCAAAATTTAACCCTCCTCTGTCCCCGCTCCCACATTTCCGCACATGATATGATGCCGTTTCAGACAAACTTTATAGGTCCAAGCCCCATCCACATGTTAAAGGTCACGACTGGTGACGGCTCATACAGTTATGTTTGTGTAATGACAGTAACCTCTATTACAAAAGTGTCTGACCTCTGTATAAGCAATGCCGCCCCTGCTACCTCTTGTGTCACCTCCTCTACCTCATAGATGTAAGCTCTTGTGAGCAGGGCCCTCAGTCCCATTGTGTGAAATTACTTTCTATGTAATGTATCTTTCTGTCTGTATTTGAACCCTACAAATTGTACAGCGCTGCAGAATATGTTGGCGCTATATAAATAAAATTTTTTATTATTATTATTATTGCTACAATTTATTTTTGTGGTTTATCAGATTGTTTATTGCTTGCATATAACACTGTTAGTCGCTGTGGCATTTGCATTCACTTTACCAGCACAGATTATGAGCTACAATGACAATTCCATCAAGTCCTTCTACTGCTTAGTGACAATGGCAGAGAACCGCTGTAGTTCCCTGAAGCCACCACTAAGGAGTGCTTAGAGCAAAGAGATTTTTACGGATTCCACTGAGTTTATATTAGCTAAATTAATTCCTATGCACTGAGCGCCACCTAGTGGTGACCTTCTAAGCTTTACTGAACATTGTTACACAAATAAATAATGGAAAATGATATCCATTGAAGTCTCTATTATGTCTCAGTGAGGTAAATAAAGACATCTATGGGAGAGATTTAGGACTGGTATTTTCAAAGCGCTACCGGAGGGTATACCTTATTTATAACAAGTTGCAGACCTCCTCATGTATGGAAACCTAAACCAGCTCATAGTTGGCATCTCCCATATATGCTATGCCTCTTGCCGTGTCCTCTTTCAAAAAAAAGTAGCAAAGATGGAATAAAAACCAAGAAATCACTCAAAACATGGCTAAAGATATTTGGGTATACTTATTAACCCATTACCAGCACTAAGAGACCTTTTTTTAAATTAAAAAAAAGATTTTTTGCCCAGAAAACCCCTTTAATATCCTTCAGTGTCTGTACTGTGCATGGCACTATAGTAAAAAAGCAAGCTACATCTTCAGAAGAAGAGACTATATAGTGAATGCACAATATCATGATGGATAACATGATGGGAGGGGGAGGTTAACATGTGATGGAAAGGAGAAGAAGAGGGGTGGGGATGGACACAGGAGAGGGGTAGAACAGAAACTAGCACAAACTGGCAGCCTGCATCCTACTAGTTTGTGTGTTTGGATGTTTGTTCCCTAATCACACCTAAACTACCGAACGGATATCAGTGAAATTTTGCATATACTTACCTTGGGTCCCGGAATGAAAGATAGACTACTTTATAGATCCCTACGCTGCCAAATTACACCGCTGTTCGCTCCGGTATCTGCTTGAGGACCTGAGATGACTTCATCCCAGGCCCTTGTGAAGTAACCGCATTGGCTCGCGCTGCAGTGTGGGCAGAGCTATCGGTCGGGCAGCAATCTAAGAAATATGGCGGTGCTCACTCGCTGGGGAGAGGACCGCGCATACAGCCTCAGTGTCCAGCCGCGCGCCCAGTTTATCGCCTACGCCTTTCCACTCAGTACGCCGGGATATTGCCGTGTTCACCCGCGCTTGGGCCAGGAGGTTCCACAGGAGGTGGGTGCCGATTTTGTTCTCAGGTCCACCTATGGGGGTTACTAATATTTATATTTGGGAGGACGATGATCAATAACGGGATTGTTACCTGTACAGCTGTATAGTCATTTTGGATCCACAGATTACAAACAATGGAACCTAGGGGCCTAAACGAAGATTACGATATTAATGCCTTCATCTAAATCTGCTTAGGATGTTATGCAATTTATAACTATTTGGCTCATTGGGGCTTCCACCCAGGTACACCCGCTTGGTCCTGCATTTCACCATATCCTTTTCAATACAATTTTTTTTATTTTTTTATTTTCTATTTTTGCTTTTTGTTTCTCATCTTTATTTTCCTTTTCTTTCCTTTATTTCCTTTCCTTTATTTCTACTATATTTGTTTTTTCCAGGTTCATTCTTTTTCCTTTGTGCAGTGGTTTATGTTTAACATAATACCTTCAGCCGTTTATTTTTTCCTCCCAGGGGAAAACGGGTTTTTCTCCACTTTACCAACCATAGAGTTGTTATCACTATACATTCTAAGACCCCATGTAGAGACGCTCCCTTTTTCTACCCAGTACCACCCACATTCTTCACTTCACAACCGGAAGTGGAGGATCCCAGTACATGCCCCACTTCTGGTGTGATATACATCAATGCGCATGCCCAGATTGCTTCCTCATTTTTTATATATGCAAGTGCGCAGCTCAGCCTGTGCATGTGTGGGAGATACACCAGGTGATTGGCCTGGGCATTTAAAGGAGACGCTGACTCCACGCACCATCCTTTCCTGCTTCGGTCATCACTAGCGCTACGCTACATGCTGGGCTACCAACCCTTGTTTCATGCAATTGGCATTTTTTGCGGGCCTGTTCAGGACTTCTCTGAGGTAAAGGACCCCTATGCAACGAGCTAACCTTGTGACATAATAACTATGAATATGTATGACTGTGACATTTGATCTCTGTATATCTGTGAACTCCCCGCCTATACAATGTGACAAGTGGGAGGATACTACGCATATCCATGGATCCACATTTACTCTGCGTCTAGCACAGATGTGATCCTATTGGACCCCTACTCTATCGCATTTTGATATGGATATGCATGTACCCACATACCTTACATATGTACCAGCATACATTTGTTTATTCTACCAATGTTTAATCATCTATGCTTGGTATGTTCTATCTGTCAGCAAAAAGTAAAGAATATCCAGCGTCTCCAGAAGGTAAAAATTAACTTTTATTTCCACATTAAAAAAATATAAGCATCACAGGTAAGTACACCCAGCGTACAGAGATTGTTTAAGCTACGCGTTTCAGAACCTTGCTCGTTCCTTCATCATGGCTTACTGCTAGCTTACACACAAGTTCCTTATAAAACAGTCAAAAATACAGACCCCTCCCCTAAAACATATATTAACTCTATATGGTAAGTATACCTTTAACCTGCATTATCATATATTAAACTTTTATTTTATAATCACTCGTCTCAGTTTTAAGTACTCGTAACTCATCACACTTTTATAATTTCAATTCATTTATATATGCAAACATCTAGTATTAAATATATTATCACTATGATCATATATTGTTTATCCTTTTAACTATTTACCTGATCTTGTAGCATAGACCATTCTATGTCCATATTCACAATGTTGCTGACCATGTCCATCCCTTTATGACCACAATGTACCCAACATCTGATGGCTACTTTCAGCAGGATAATGCGCCATGTCATAAAGCTGGAATCATCTCAGACTGGTTTCTTGAACATGACAATGAGTTCACTGTACTCCAATGGCCTCCACAGTCACCAGATCTCAATCCAATAGAGCATCTTTGGGATGTGGTGGAACGGGAGATTCGCATCATGGATGTGCAGCCGACAAATCTGCGGCAACTGTGTGATGCCATCATGTCAATATGGACCAAAATCTCTGAGGAATGCTTCCAGCACCTTGTTGAATCTATGCCACGAAGAATTGAGGCAGTTCTGAAGGCAAAAGGGGGTCCAACCCGTTACTAGCATGGTGTACCTAATAAAGTGGCCGGAGAGTGTATGTATATACATGTATGTTGCATCACTAATGGTGTCAGTTATCATTTTTGTATTATTTTTAGTATTATTCTATGATTGTAATACTGGCTCATTTTATTTAATGTAGAGTGTGAGAAAGGTCGCATCGACCGAAAACATTTACCTTATGTGCACCTGTGATAAATGGTGATTGATTTTTGCATAATTGTGTGAAGTCCATTAAAACTCAGATTCAAGATACCCCTGGAGATTGTAATGCTGAAGATGATCGTCTTTGGCTTTCAAGGTGTCCTCAAGTTGTTGGATTGGTATGGATTAGTACAATGGTCTTACTTTTTTTTTAAGTTTGTTTTACTGATTTTTGGCCACAGGAGAGGGCTTTGCATCACTGCACCATCAGTTTTGAATGTGTCAGTGCACCATTTCCAAAATTTTGACATACATATGTATGATACCTTCCTAGATGATACCTTCTCAACAATGGAGATTTGGTTGCAGGTTTCAGTAAGCTTCCAAACTGTAGCCAATAGTAGTAGTCTAGTTGCAATAAATGAACACTATGTAACAGTGTTTCAGCTACCAAACTCAGGATCTTGCTTCTAAAATTTTAGGAAATATTCTTCAGTGGCACGGTTGGCATTGGCTGATACACATTAAGAATTTATTGATATTGATATTGTTGTACCTGGGGACTCACAGCTTTTGTACTGCAGTTCCAATGTAAATGTGGAGACACTGCTCCAAGCCCTTGGCACAGCCAATGACTGGGTTCCTGACTTTTTATTAAAATTTTTATCAGAGGCAAAACAGCAAAAAAAACGGTGGTTTGGCACTTTTGATTTTTTTTTTATAGACCAATCGCAATAGCTTTAATGCAATGAAAAACCTGGGAGCCTTCAGAATGCTCCTGGCTGTCATACAAACGGATTGGCTCGTGTGATCTCGCCATGTGGGAGCTAGCCTGCAACGATAAAGAAAGAGAGACATTTTTATTTTTTTTTATTTGGGAGGTAGTTCTGCCCTGCATTAGAGACAAATCTCCACTGTAGAGTACAGTGGAGAACCAATTGTTATGGTTGCCGCACTGCAGCAGAGCTGTTGCCATCTTTAAAAACCCAGCAACCACTGTATTATTACAGCAGATGTCAGGAAGGGGTTAAAATTCAGATCTGATCTCCCCTCTCAAAAGCAAAAATTAAACCAATCATTTGTACCCAGAAAATACAAGGTGTCATAAAGCTACATTAAAATAAAATATAAAAAGTTCTGAAAACAAAATGCAGACAGGGATAACATTACTGTTTAAGGCTAAAATGTGTTGGATCACTAAAGGGTTAAAATGAACATAAGGCTGTTCTGTGCCAGATATATTTATTTGAGCCATAAATTTTAAATTTGCAAAAAAAGAAGCGTCACTTTCAGAAGAGTTTTTGCAGTTTTAATGTGACAGTGGGTTAAGTTGACATTCCACGTATTGTTGGATATACAACAGCCAGCTTCGTCTCTGTTTTCTGGATTGGCTGCAGTTGCCATTTATGACACTAGATGTAGCTGTTACCAAATGTTTATCTATAGTCACTCTATACTTGGTTGTTGCTGGTACACTTCCTGTACACTGTGCTGTACTGTATATGGTATTCACCTTTACAGGTGACCTTCATTGACTACACTCATGTTCCAGTAAAGTCAGTTCCTGTTATATCACAAATGTCTATCTTGATTTGCTTGATTTGACTTTCACATCCAGTACTCACAGTAAGCAACATGTATGACCTGCAGAGAGGAGGAGCAGGGGTAGGAGTCTCTGCAGGGGTTGAGTACATTAGCAGAAGGGTACCAGCATTTTCAGAAGAATGAATCATTTGCAAACAGGGAAAACAGAAAAGATGTGCTTGGATAAGATATACCAGATAGATTGCATTCTAGGCAGTCGAGGTTTTCATATACAGTCATGGCCAAAAGTTTTGAGAATGACACAAATATTATATTTTCATATGATCTGCTGCCCTCTGGTTTTTATGTGTGTTTGTCAGATGTTTTTATCACATACAGAAATATAATTGCAATCATATTATGAGTAACAAAAGCTTATATTGACAGAATGAGTTAATGCAGCAAGTCAATATTTGCAGCGTTGACCCTTCTTCTTCAGGACCTCTGCAATTCTCCCTGGCATGCACTCAATCAACTTCTGGACCAAATCCTGACTGATAGCAGTCCATTCTTGCACAATCAATGCTTGCATTTTGTCAGAATTTGTAGGTTTTTGTTTGTCCACCCGTCTCTTGATGATTGACCACAAGTTCTCAATGGGATTAAGATCTGGGGAGTTTCCAGGCCATGGACCCAAAATCTCTATGTTTTGTTCCCTGAGCCATTTAGTTATCACCTTTGCTTTATGGCAAGGTGCTCCATCATGCTGGAAAAGGCATTGTTGATCGCCAAACTGCTCTTGGATGGTTGGGAGAAGTTGATCTTGGAGGACATTCTGGTACCATTCTTTATTCATGGCTGTGTTTTTAGGCAAGACTGTGAGAGAGCTGATTCCCTTGGCTGAGAAGCAACGCCACACATGAATGGTTTCAGGATGCTTTACAGTTGGCATGAGACAAGACTGGTGGTAGCGCTCACCTCGTCTTCTCTGAATAAGCTGTTTTCCAGATGTCCCAAACAATCGAAAAGGGGATTCATCAGAGAAAATGACTTTACCCCAGTCCTCAGCAGTCCACTCCCTGTACCTTTTGCAGAATATCAGTCTGTCCCTGATGTTTTTTTCTGGAGAGAAGTGGCTTCTTTGCTGCCCTCCTTGAGACCAGGCCTTGCTCCAAGAGTCTCCACCTCACAGTGCGTGCAGATGCACTCACACCTGCCTGCTGCCATTCCTGAGTCCAACTATATGGTGCAGCTAGGTTGTTCTTCAAGGAACATGGGGCTAAATGTTTTGTTATATTTTGTACCTGTTTTATTGCATGTTGAGTGTATTTCTGGATAGCAAGAGATGGTTCATGACAAGGTAGATATTAAGGCACCACAAACTCGGTAATTCTGGATGCCATGTTTTACGTGGCGTTGGAGTGCCTACACCAACGTGTGCCCTAACCAGTACATGACACTGTATCTCTGTTAGAGTTAAGTCCTCCATCTTTGTATTTTGGCAGCCATCTTGTACTCTTTCACATAAGTATGTATTTTCTGCTTAAGTCAAGGAGGCCCTTTGTTAGACTTTAAGGAATGTGATAATGAACGTTAATGCATAGGTTGCTAATCCTTATCTTTCAAGGGCCTCATTTTGAGAAGATGCAGCTGACTTTGTATATCTCTTACCTCCTTTACATGATGTATGGACACATAACCAACAAAAGTATTAATCTTATGGTATCTGGGCACTTTGTCATATTTTATGGTTTATGAAGGTCACTTAGAGTGTGTATAGACAGAATCTATGTAGCTCATTGTTAATTAAGTTGGAACATGTCATCTTATCTCTTTTGCCATGATATATACATATAGACAGTCTGGGATGTTAGCTCACACATAAGTATTTTGAATCCTTCTTTGTTTCATGGGAAAGTCCATCCCAGTTTGGAAAGCTATAATGAGATGCAGATTATAATGAGCCTCAGCCAATAGTCATGTGCCAGGCTTATCTTATATCTCTATGACCAATCATGGTATACTAATTAGAATAGCCAAGCCAGCTCTTTGTCTGTAATGTATTTAAACTACCTTTTTCTTACAATAAAATTAGAATTCACTTGGTACACCATCAGCTGTGTGTGTGTGTCTTCTGCAGGCCTGCGATCTAATCTCTAATTAGGACCTCTACAACATACAGAGGGATCCATTGCTGTCCCTATCAATCTCCCACTTGATTGTGGTTTATTTTATCTATTTTAGATTGTGATTTTCCTGGCAAACGGCAGAGCAATAGATACAGTGAGGACAGACAAATTATATTGTGTGTTCCCGGTAGTATAGTCAGGCCAGAGATATAGTTGAGTGTGTTCAAGATAGATGACTGATATGAAAAAGGAGATGATTTTCTGATTCTTATGGAGAGATTGGAACCTGTGATACATTGATATCAATTATAGAGAATCGGAGATATGCTGATACAATCTAGGGATTCTTTTGTGAGGTGCGTCAGGACCTACTGGTAAACTGATAGACTTTGGCTCCAATACACCACTGAAGGACAGAGAGTACACATATTTTGAAGGTACAATGGTTCAGTGTCTCATAAATCAAATACCACAAGCATCATGGAAGATCTAGAGCAGTGAGGTATGTGGATATATATCAAGCTACCACCTGCATGTTACTGGACTTTGTCATTTGAAATTAAAAACTCAAGACTTTTTACCTCTTCCTATTAAAAAGCACAACATGGACTTTGGCTCTGGAGGGCTGCAGAAGGACACACCTTTTTGGTGGAAACTAGAAGTTTAAGATCTTGTTCCTTTCTTGCAGCACTGTCCCAGTGTTTGTCCCGGTTTGCGATTACTTAGCCTTGGGGATTGTTCTGGGGGTTTTTATATATGGGCGCCAGGTAACTTTTTTTCTTCTTGTGGATTGTTACAGAGGTAGCTAAGAAATCCCCTGATGTGCTAAAAAATTATCATATGTGCCAGTCGTTCTAACTGAATTGACACTGATGCATCCAGCACAAACTCAAGCAAAACAGGTCTAAGCTAGCAATTGTAGGGAAGCATCAAACAGAAGGCATGCTGCCAACAGTGCAGCAGAGGAGTACAAACATTTACTTTTCTAGTGTTAACCCCTTATACAGGATGTGATTTATTTATTTTACGTTAATATTTTATGCTATTTTCCTGGAATGAGCAACATATGTGATGAATATTCTACTTAGTCCAAAATTAATCTATTTATATCAATTTTTCTTATTCTCTCTCATTTCTCGATCTCATTTTCACAGAAGTATACTCATCGACGAAGACCAAGAAGTACTTCAACAATTTATATCAAGACTTGTGGATGTAAGTATTATTTCATTATTTATCTCTGTGATTGTTGGCTACTGATCACTTTCCAAAGCAGCTGGAACTAACATTGCCCCCATATCTGCTATTAGTATGTTGCTATTAGGCCATACCATAGGCTTCAACGAATAGGTTGCCTGTCAATGTAACACTCACTGGCAATAAAGCTCTACAAAACAAATTATTTAGTAAAAAACAGTTTACAGAAGGTGTATAAGTTTGATACTGTCATAATTGTATAACCCCATATTATATATTTATCACATTATTTATATCACACAATGAAAACCATAAAAATAAACTCCGTACAATAATGGCAAAATTTCTCCTTTCTCATATCCCTTAAATATAAAATAATGAAAGTTAATCAATGTATCTGTAGCCTGCAAATATTTCCTATTAAAAAAAACACAACTTATATGCCAAATACAAGGTTTCATAAAGCTACATTGAAGAAAAAAGTTCTGACTGCTGGAACATAGAAGGGAAAAAATTTTACTCTTTCTTATTAATAATAATACAATAATAATAATACATTTTATTTATATAGCGTCAACATATTCCGCAGCACTGTACAATTTGTAGGGTTCAGATACAGACAGAAAGATACATAACAAAGAATTTCATTTCACACAATGGGACTGAGGGCCCTGCTCAAGAGAGCTTACAATCTATGAGGTAGAGGGGGTGACACAAGAGGTAGCAGGGGCGGCATTGCTTATACAATATTCAGACAATTCTGTAATAGAGATTACTGTCATTACACAAATAATACTGTATGAACCGTCACTAGTGGTGACCTTTAACATGTGGATGGAGCTTGAACAGATAAGTTACCATGAATGAAAAAAAGGCAATGGTGCCGCACACTCACAAATTTAGAAAGTGTGGTGCAGACGTCAAAGGGTCCTTCGACCCCACAATCAGATTAATCAAAAAAATGTCGCACACACAGGTTTTGTTGCCAAAAAAGAGAAATACATTTATTTACAACACCGTGTACATCATTTGTTGTGCCTTTGGACATAGGGGTCGCAGTAATATGAAAAAGACTGATAGATCACAATAGTTGACGTTTCGGTCGTGTAGACCTTCATCTGAACTGATCTATAGTGTGAATACAAGGGATGTAGGATGCGTCCCAGGCCCAGATGCCTTTCCACCAATGCCAGCTTGCTTCTCTTCAGCGACCCTGGACAGCAGGATGCAGGATCAGCGACTGGTGGGCACACAGCAGTCGGGTGAGTACCTCTCTTTGTCTTGTCCATTTCCCCCAATTTTAATGTCCCAGGGTTCGGGTGTACTAGGGTCTAGTTCCCCTGTGGGTGGTACAGTTAATGAGGGTTTTAGGGAACTCCTAGGTAGTGTTAGGGAGTTGTTGTCGCGATGTGAACAGAGCGTTATGGGTTCCCCGATTGCGTCATAGGTTCCCTTGGTGTCCGCGCCAATACAAGGACGGAATTCAGGGGTAGGGGCCGGCCCCTGCGGTATTGATTCAGACAGAGAAGGAGAAGGTAGATTCAGTGCGTATTTATGATAGGGCCCATGGGGAAGTTTATGTGTACTTTGAGGGACCTCTGGGTGCACATTTGAAGAAGGAGGTTAAAAAAAGATCTGGAAGGATGAGTACATGGAGATCTTTTCTTTGCTTCCTTTGGCTAAGTTTAATTTAGACAAGAGTAAGAAGGAGGATGAGAAACGCAGGTGGCGCTTAATTCCGCAAACTTTTGCGAACTGGATGCAGGCGTTCTGTATCCTAGCAAGCATCATTGGCAAAAAGGCACTTTTTTGCTATATGGATTCGATTAGTGAGGTTGATAGGGTGTATGGCGGACAAAAGTGGGTCAGACACAATGAGCAGTTCCACCAGCGTAAAGCGGTGCGGCCCAGTATCAGGTGGGATCAGAAGGATATTGGGCTGTGGTTGCGGGTTATGGCACTGTCTCGGTATGGCCAGTCCTTTCCCAGGGCGGCCGTTGGAACCGGCTAGAGCGGGAGTGGGTTTGGAACAGCAGGCTCGGGGGCACAGGCCCAGCAGAGATACAGGCTGTGCTGGCAGTTTAACAAAGGCCAATGTAAATTTGGTCTCACATGTAGATTTAAACATGCCTGTTTGTTCTGTGGGGGTATATCACATGAGTCAGCCCGCTGCCTTTGTAAACAAAAGGCCAAGGCTGTGCCTGGCAGTGGACAACGGTCAGACTCCAGTGAAGCTGGAAGCCATGCTTTCGTATCTAAATAGGTACTTTGATCGGGAGAAAGCGCAGTTTTTGTTATAAGGTTTTAGGGATGGGTTCAAAATTCCTCCGCCGTCCCATACTGTCCCCTTTTCCGTTAAAAACCTTAAGTCCTGTGTTAGAGCATCGGGAGGTGGTGTCAAAAAAACTGCAAAAGGAGGTTGCTTTGGGTAGGATGGCTGGTCCGTTTCCTTCACCACCAATGGAGGACTTGATTGTGTCCCTGTTGGGGGTGGTATATATGTGGTTATGGTAGCGCCAGGCCAGTGGTTTGGGATCTTCATAGCTCAAAGGACTCTTAAGTTATTTATGTTAATTTATGGTAATTTTATCGTTATTAAATTGTTTATTCATGTTGTTCGTTTAATTAATTCAGCTGCTGTGGCCGATTAAATCCATCCTGGGTGTGTGTGTCTTATTTACTGTGGGGTTGCCAGGTGGAGGTGGTGGTGAAAAAGGGGGTAGCCAGGGATGGATTGGTGGCCGGAGCAGCACATACATGTAAGTTGTTTAATTAGGGCCCCTGTAATCTGCAATGCCTAGTCATGTAAACTAGCGGAAATTCCTGTGGACTCTTGTGTGCATTTGGTTTTCTAGAAAGGTTTATAGACTGATTAAAACTATTATATTGTTTTGGTTGTTTTTCAGGATTGCAGATTATCTGAAATAAATCCTATTTGTTACCTGTGAAAGATAAAGTGAAGAAATAATTTACAAAGTAGTCAACTGGGGTAATGTGTGTGAAAGCAGACAACCATGGGGCAGATTTACTAAACTAGATGCAAAAGAATTCTGGTTTAAAGGATTATTCCAATCTTTTCATGGCTGAGATGGGAATAGTCCTGTATACGCCTCCCTGATGTTTCCATAAACCCCATAACTATTGGTTATTACCAGGATTATCTTTTGCTTCTTTTAGGGATAAAAAAAAGACAGAATTAAGCAAACAGTTATGTCCAAGAAGGAAACGTGGGAAAGATATTCCTGACATCCCTTTTATGCTGCCGACATCTTTTATTTATGACTGTATCTGTCGGGACTCTGAAAAAAAGGGATTACGACTAACTGGCAGGTCCATGTCTCACTACATTTCTCTGATAGTGACAGGCCCAGGTCTCACTAATTTTCTCGCTCTGGTTTACAGGCCCATATGTCACTACTTTTCTCTATGGGTGACTGGTCCATATGTCACTACTTTTCTCTCTCAGTGACAGGTCCACGTCTCACTACTTTTCTTTCAGTGACAGGTCCATGTCTCACTACTTTTCTCTGTTAGTTTCAGGTCCATGTGTCACTACTTTTCTCTCTCAGTGACAGGCCCATGTCTCACTACTTTTCTCTCTCAGTGACAGGCCCATGTCTCACTACTTTTCTCTATGGGTGACAGGTCCATATGTCACTACTCTTCTCCCTCAGTGACAGGTCCATGTCTCACTACTTTTCTCTGTTAGTTTCAGGTCCATGTGTCACTACTTTTCTCTCTCAGTGACAGGCCCATGTCTCACTACTTTTCTTATTCAGTGACAGGACATGTCTTACTTTCTCTCTTTGCAAAACTGCAGGATTGTGTAAACAAGGATATTCTGGCAACCATCACTGACACTGCATGGGGAAACAACTATAAAACTCATTCCTCCACTATTATAATTGTGGACGTCTCACTACTTTTCTCTCTCAATTTCAGGCCCATCTCTCACTACTTTTCTCTCAGTGACAGGCCCATGCCTTACTTCTTTTCTCTCTCGTAGCAACAGGCCCATATCTACTTTATTACCGTATTTTTCGGACTATAAGACGCACTTTTTTTCCCCAAAATTTGGGGGGAAAAGAAGGGTGCGTCTTATAGGCCGAATGTGGCGCCTGGCATCCGCTGTAATAGAGAGGCGGAAGCCGGCAAGTGACAGACGCCATTACAGGTGCCGGGGCCTGAGACATCGCTGCGCTCCTCTGCCCTGCATGAAGCCAGCAGCAGCGGCAGGGGCGATGCTATTCCGCTCCTCCGTCCCCCCGCCGCTGGCTTCATGCAGGGCAGAGGAGCGCAGCGATGTCTCAGGTCCCGGCGTCTATCCCTCCCCAGCATCCGCCTCTCTAGTACAGCGGATGCCGGGTCTGCAGTTTGTATCAGCGGCCTCTTCTCCCCCGGGGCCGGTCCCCACCGGCCCCGTACCTGTAAAGTTGCAGGCCGGCTCCTGCGCGGCGATATCGCAGGAGCCGACCTGTTCGGGTGACAGCCGGGAGCCTAATGAGGCTCCCAGGCCTGTCACTGCTATATATTAGTATTGCGGCTGGGTCTATGACCAGCCGTAATACTAATAGACAGAATGTCCCATAGACGGCAATACAGTTGTATTGCCGTCTATGGGACTTGCAATCAAGTGACCGCAGGCTCAAGCCCCGGGGGGGGGGGGGGGAATAAAATAGTAAAAAAAAAAAAAAAAAAAAAAAGCTTTAAAAATATGAAATAAATAAAAGTTATAAATCACCTCCTGTCCCTAGAATATATATATATAAAAGTAGAAAATCATATATCATAAACCACCGGGGTTTTTTTTCAATAAAAGGTGATCTAAGCAATAGATATTCCCCAAAATGGTATAACTAAAAAGTACTTCTGGCCCCGCAAACAAAAACACTCTATGCATCCCCGTACAGCTGCAGGGTCACCTGTCAATGTGGCCTTGCAGCTGTTGCAAAACTACAACTCCCATATATTAAATATTTTACCATTTTTTGCTTCAAAATTTTTTTTCCCTATTTTCCTCCTCTAAAACCTGCGTGCGTCTTATAGTCCGAAAAATACGGTACTTTTCTCACTTAGTTTCAGGCCCATGTCTCACTACTTTTCTCTCAGTGACAGGTCCATGTCTCACTACTTTTCTCTCATGTGTACGATTATCCCCTGACCCTGGTCTATGGTCTCTCACTTTGCCAAATCAGTATCCCTGCGCTATGCTGAGGATGGCCCAATAGGCCGAAACAGCGCTGTCCATAGCTGGGAATCTGTTCCTTTTGGAATAAAAATACTAATTTGGCAATTAAATCCGCATCATGATAGTACACTTATTAACTGAGTCATGCATGATGTTAAGGAGGCTGCCCTCTAGAGGGCGGCATACAGAGTGCAGTGTTCTCCTAATTACATCCTGGAGAATAGATTTGCATATTTTTTAACCTACTTTTCTCTCAGTGAAAGGTCCATGTCTCACTACTTTTCTCCCACCATCAACCTGACGCTCAATTACTCCTTCTCTGAAAAAAACTTCCTGGACACAGTCATCAAGATACAGGACAACAAAATTGAGGCATCGCTGTATCAGAAGCCGATTGACTGACCAACCTACCTAAGAAGGGATAGCTTTCATCCTAAACACATAAAGAACTCCATTGTATACAGCCAGGCCATCAGATACCATCGCATATGTTCAAACCCTGCGGATAGAGACGAACACCTTGGAGGCCTCAAACACACATTCTTGAGGCAGGGTTACCATCCAAGAACAATTGATAACCAAATCACCAGGGCCACGAGAATACCAAGATCGGAGTTATTAAGATACAATACCAAACAGGAAAATAATCGGGTGCCCCTGGTCGTCACATATAACCCCCACCTGGAGACGCTGAGAGGAATCACACGCAAATTACATTCACTACTACAAAAAGACCACCGTCTAAAATCCATATTTCCAGACCCCCCCCTCTCCTGTGCTACAGACAGCCACCAAACCTCAGGAATATGGTTGTGAGCAGCTCACTGTTACCTCCAACTAACACAGGAACATTTCCATGCAGACAGAAAAGGTGTAAAACATGCCCTCACATACTGACCACAGACAGGATAGAGATACCAAACTAACAGGGAATATAAAATCCCAGGTATGTTCACCTGTAACACACCTAATGTAGTGTATTTGATAATGTGCACCAAATGTTCCACTGAAAATCTGTATGTTGGAGAGACTGGACAGCAGCTTAGAATGCGCATGAATTCACATTGCCATACAATTAGAGAATGAAGACTGAACCTTCCCATATCAAAACATTTCTGCAATGAGGATCAGAATATCACCGATCACATGAAAGTTTTGGTTTTAAGAGGGAATTTCAAATCAAAGAAAGAACGACGGATTTATAAGTATAAATTTATGACCCTGCTTCAAACACTGGAGAAGGGGTTAAATCTGTCACATGGGTTTATGGCATCTTACAGAAATCACTGACCTGGGACCCTGAGAACTGATAAAAACCTGGAATGTTTACATTGTTTGAACCAATTACTAATGACCCTCTACCCCCCCCCCCCCCCTTCCTCCTGGAATTCTATCCCTATGTGTCCTTTTGTATATAAATATGCATCCTTCAGAAATGGTTTTAAATTTACTTGAGAAAGGAGCCGAGAGTTCAGAAACGTTGTAATCTGTCATCATTATTAGTTAGCCATTAAAAAGGTATCAACTACTGAAGACTATCAAGTTTTTTGGTTTTTTATACTTCCTACTTTTCTCTCAGTGACAGGCCCATGTCTTACTTCTTTACTCTCTTGCAGCAACAGGTCCATGCCTCACTACTTTTCTCTCTCAGTGACAGGTCCATGTCTCACTACTCTTCTCCCTCAGTGACAGGTCCATGTCTCACTACTCTTCTCCCTCAGTGACAGGTCCATGTCTCACTACTTTTCTCCCTCAGTGACAGGTCCATGTCTCACTACTTTTCTCTCAGTGACAGGTCCATGTCTCACTACTTTTCTCTCAGTGACAGGTCCATGTCTCACTACTCTTCTCCCTCAGTAACAGGTCCACGTCTCACTACTTTTCTCCCTCAGTGACAGGTCCACGTCTCACTACTTTTCTCTCAGTGACAGGTCCATGTCTCACTACTCTTCTCCCTCAGTGACAGGTCCATGTCTCACTACTCTTCTCCCTCAGTGACAGGTCCATGTCTCACTACTTTTCTCCCTCAGTGACAGGTCCATGTCTCACTACTTTTCTCTCAGTGACAGGTCCATGTCTCACTACTTTTCTCTCAGTGACAGGTCCATGTCTCACTACTTTTCTCTCAGTGACAGGTCCATGTCTCACTACTCTTCTCCCTCAGTGACAGGTCCATGTCTCACTACTTTTCTCCCTCAGTGACAGGTCCACGTCTCACTACTTTTCTCTCAGCGACAGGTCCATGTCTCACTACTCTTTTCTCTCAGTGACAGGTCCATGTCTCACTACTCTTTTCTCTCAGCGACAGGTCCATGTCTCACTACTCTTCTCCCTCAGTGACAGGTCCATGTCTCACTACTTTTCTCCCTCAGTGACAGGTCCACGTCTCACTACTTTTCTCTCAGCGACAGGTCCATGTCTCACTACTCTTCTCCCTCAGTGACAGGTCCATGTCTCACTACTCTTCTCTCTCAGTGACAGGTCCATGTCTCACTACTCTTCTCCCTCAGTGACAGGTCCATGTCTCACTACTTTTCTCCCTCAGTGACAGGTCCACGTCTCACTACTTTTCTCTCAGTGACAGGTCCATGTCTCACTACTCTTCTCTCTCAGTGACAGGTCCACGTCTCACTACTTTTCTCCCTCAGTGACAGGTCCACGTCTCACTACTTTTCTCCCTCAGTGACAGGTCCACGTCTCACTACTTTTCTCTCAGTGACAGGTCCATGTCTCACTACTCTTCTCTCTCAGTGACAGGTCCACGTCTCACTACTCTTCTCCCTCAGTGACAGGTCCACGTCTCACTACTTTTCTCCCTCAGTGACAGGTCCATGTCTCACTACTTTTCTCTCAGTGACAGGTCCATGTCTCACTACTTTTCTCCCTCAGTGACAGGTCCATGTCTCACTACTCTTCTCTCTCAGTGACAGGTCCATGTCTCACTACTTTTCTCCCTCAGTGACAGGTCCATGTCTCACTACTTTTCTCTCAGTGACAGGTCCATGTCTCACTACTTTTCTCCCTCAGTGACAGGTCCATGTCTCACTACTCTTCTCTCTCAGTGACAGGTCCATGTCTCACTACTTTTCTCCCTCAGTGACAGGTCCATGTCTCACTACTTTTCTCTCAGTGACAGGTCCATGTCTCACTACTTTTCTCTCAGTGACAGGTCCATGTCTCACTACTTTTCTCTCAGTGACAGGTCCATGTCTCACTACTCTTCTCCCTCAGTGACAGGTCCATGTCTCACTACTTTTCTCCCTCAGTGACAGGTCCACGTCTCACTACTCTTCTCCCTCAGTGACAGGCCCATGTCTCACTACTCTTCTCTCTCAGTGACAGGTCCATGTCTCACTACTCTTCTCTCTCAGTGACAGGTCCATGTCTCACTACTTTTCTCTCAGTGACAGGTCCATGTCTCACTACTTTTCTCTCAGTGACAGGTCCATGTCTCACTACTTTTCTCTCAGTGACAGGTCCATGTCTCACTACTTTTCTCTCAGTGACAGGTCCATGTCTCACTACTCTTCTCTCTCAGTGACAGGTCCATGTCTCACTACTCTTCTCTCTCAGTGACAGGTCCATGTCTCACTACTTTTCTCTCAGTGACAGGTCCATGTCTCACTACTCTTCTCCCTCAGTGACATGTCCATGTCTCACTACTCTTCTCCCTCAGTGACAGGCCCATGTCTCACTACTTTTCTCCCTCAGTGACAGGTCCATGTCTCACTACTTTTCTCTCTTTGCAAAACTGCAGGCTTGTGTAAACAAGGCTATTCTGGCAACCATCACGGAAACTGCACAGGTAAGCAATTCTAAAACTCGTTCCTCCCCTATTATAATTGTGAAGGGCTTGTGTATAAGGCTTTACACTGTTCAATTTGTGATAGTACCGACTAGCGCAGGTTTTCCCAAATACCCGGCAGGGTAATATACTAGGTTGTGCAGTAATATGACGATGCCGCATGGCTTCAAGAAAGGCCCTGTATGAAGAAGTAAGTCCAGCCCATCCCGCGCTGACGTAGTATTGGCACGCTGCCCTCACTAGTTATGGCTGACCACGTCGCCTGTAGCGCACGCTTCTCAGCGACTACGTCGCTACGTCATATAGGGCTGTACCCGGCTCTGTCTGTAGTTGCGGAGGCCACTCTAGGATGGCTGGTCGCTGCTTTCCGTGGCTGCTGCTGGTGAGCGGCGTCCTGGCCGCTGTACTGAGCGCTGCTTCGGCGGACGGGAACGGTGTCCCGAGCAAGAAGCTGAGGATGCAGTACACGGCTGGGCCGCTCCTCAAGTTTCAGATATGGTGAGTTTGACATGGCCGGGTGTGTGCAGTGCTGCCCGGCCGGGGGACACATAGCGCCCGCTCCTAGTATAGTCCTGTGTGACTGCTGCGGGGTCACCTTGCGTCTGGGGATCTAGCGGCGTAGTGATGGGTTGGGGGCAGCACGGTGCTCTGCTGAGTAATGGCTGCTCCGGGGACGCCATGTGCTGAATAGACCGGGTGTGGAGGCGTCCACGGTCTGTGTCATGTGTGACAGGGGAGGGTGCAGTGCCCCGGAGGGTGCCCGGGTCCTCCTGTCATGGCAGCAGGGGGTGCTGGCTGATGCTACAAAATGGCTGCTACCGAGCACATCGTTAGGAGGAAATCTCAGGGCACGGGTTACATCACTATGGCCTGTTGTGACACCTGCTGATGTAATGGCTCTTACAGAGTCCTCAGCCAGATCAGTGGTGATATGTGCAATGTCTTAAAGGGGCTGTTCATATTAGGGAACATAGAGACACAGAAGCTGCTTTTGAGGATCCTAGGCCCATGCATTGTTGGTCATAAATAGCCATCATGTGAGGGGGGGGGGGGGTCTGTATGTGACCTGTTAGGCTTGTCATGGCAGTATTAGCTGAGATGCTGATCACCTGATTGGGGGGGGGGGGCTTATAATTGTGCAGTATTCCAGCCCCTTTCAGGCTGGTCTTACACGACCGTATTGAATGTACGGTCCGCAAGTTGCTGATCGGCAACATAGGCTCCGCAGATGTCTGTGTCCTGCCGCACTCGCCCATAGAGTTCTATGGGCGAGTCCGTGCAGTGCCGCAATTCACGGCCATTACCGACATGTCCTATAAATTGTGGACCGCGGTTGCGGCCGGCCACATCATAGATAAAATATCCGGTGGTGTAAGAGGCCACATTGAATATAATGTGTCTTCAAATCGTCCGCAATTGAAAGCCCCCAATTGCGGACTTACATTACGGCCGTGTAAGACCAGCCTAAGCCTTTGCTTTTCAGGTTTATTGGGAAAGCTGAGCGATAACCCCTAAAGTGTCTAATGGCAGCCATACTCAGTTTGCCCGGAAACAGGTTTTGCTAAGAGAGATTATTTTTATTTATGCTATGCATCTGGATTGTATTATATCACTAGTAGGATATGTTGGTACTTTAGTGTTCAGGGTTTCACCCTAACACAGTCCCTGGGGTTGGCTGACTTGCATATAATATTTTGACACTTTATGTTGTTTGTCCTCCACTTTTTTTTTTCTTTTTTTTTTTCTTTTTGTTCTCTGTAATGCTTTGTTCATACTTGCGCCTGGTATCCATCTGTCTTGAATCTGCTTTAAGATTAGAAAAACTATTTGGAAACGGTTTGTTTAAAAACCAATTCATTTCAATGAATTTTTAAAACAATCCACAGGTGGAAAAAAAAATTGTCAAAAATGAACAAGCGATCTGTGTGGGTTTTTTTTTTTTTTGGTTTTTTTTTTGACACACACATTGACTATCCGTCTAAAAAGCCAGATTTGGGTATCTGCTGTGTAACCGTTTGGAATCCTTTTTGTACCGAACCGTTTTTTTTTTAAACAGTTTGAAAGTGGACGGACACCAGGCGCAAGTGTGAATGAAGCATTCGGCATTAATCTGTCTGGTGGGGGCCTCAGCAGTTATGATAGTATAAAGACGCCCCACACTCAATGACCACCCTAGCCCCTTCTAGTAATGTCTGGTACCTTGCTGCTCTCTCCCATCAGCTGTGTTTGGCTTTGCATCTCTGCTTTAATCCTAGTAATATATTTTCAGATAAGTCTTGAAAATACTAGCGGAGCTACTGCACCAAATCCTGTGACAGATAGTGTGATGTGGACAGAAGCCAGATGTTAGAATTAAACAGAATCTCCGTTATCATAGTTTTGCGAAGAGCCATTATAATGGACCCATCGATGTTAACCATGACACACTCTTGGATGTCGTATATACTAAGCAGTGCTTCTAGGGGCGTATAGCTTCATGCACCTGTAGTATAGAGCCATACAGCCTCCTTTACCCTGCTGTGCCATTATCACAGTTATGGCAGTAGTGGCAATCCTTCATTATTGTCATATGCACCTGATAGCCGGTATGTATCCAATGACCATTTTAAGGGGTGATAAACACTAGTGTTAATGTCATGTATGTAAATGAGTCTACATGCCTCTGTGCAGCAAGCACACACCAGCTGCTGGTTTAGTTAAAGGTAAAGCCATTGTAGGGGACATGTTGGGCACCATTATAGTGCAAGATGAGCCTCATTTACATATTTACAAGGAAATGGTTGAAGTACAGGGTGTACCTCCAAGGGCTTTGAATTCAAGTATGGAAACGTGGCTCTGCATTTTATATACGTCATGTGTTGAGGTCTTGCTGAATGTGTGTACATGCCGCCTGAGTGACTAAACCTTTATTCTCTCTGCAGTATTTCCTGAGGATACCGGCGGGTGTTTGAAGAGTACATGCGGGTTATCAGCCAGCGGTACCCAGACATCCGCATCGAAGGAGAGAATTATCTTCCCCATCCCCTTTATAGGTAAGTAATTTGTGTATTTCATTGAGTTCTGTTAAATATATAGGGAAACAATTGTGATTCCGTAGCAAAAGTTAACATGCTGCGATCTTGAAAATGCGGCTTTTCTGCAATGAATGGATGAGATTATTCACTTTGTTACTGTAAAGCACAGTGGGGGGGGGGTTGTATTTTTTTATGTTTTTTTTTGTTTGTTTGTTTTCCTACTGCATTTCCGCAAGTTAAGGAATTTGCCTTAAAGGGAATCTGTTAGGGCAATTTGGGACACTAAAACATCCACAGGTCCTTATGGAACAGACGTTTAGTTTCCCAAATCTCCCTTTTATAATGTAATTCATGGCTGTATTAAAAATATTATATTAAAAAAAAAAAAAGCACTTTTATACTCACCCTGTTGCTGTTCTCCTCGCACTGGCACAATTCAATCGAGCCAGAGGAGTACACCTCAGCTTCAGTGTGCATGCCCCAAACCTCTGGCACAATGAAGCCGGGGTGTACATCCTCGGCTTTATTGAAGGACGGTGCAGGCATCGGGAACACCAGCGATGAGTCCGATGAGACTCTTCTGACTCTTCTCTAGGTAAGTACAAACTTATTTTATTTTTCATGCTACCGTGGATTGCATTACAACAGGGAGATTTGGGACACTAAACTACAGGTCTGTAGGGACCTGTGCATGGTTTAGCCACCTAAATCGACCTGACAGGTTTGCTTTAACCTGTCTTCTAGTTGTTCATCTTTCTAGTGCAAGAATAAAGTGGAACAATTTTCCATGGCACTCCCTAAGCTTGCTGCTGTCATTACCCAAATGGCCTCTGAGAAATCTGGATGTCATAAGAAAATGGTGCACTTTTTTTATTTGCTCTAGTTTCCTAAAGCTCCCCTGGTGTGTTCACTTGTTACTGGCCCGATAAAGCCTAGAAATTATGATCGACTTGTACATCCGGCCACTTCCTCACCATTGTATGTGTTTCCTTTTCTGTGTGTCAAGGGCCATTGCAGGGGGTTGTGTTTACTTTGATTTAACATTTTTATTTATTTTTGTCGCTCGCTGTCCCTATAAGAAACAATGCTACACATGTCCATGCACAGTATCTGGTATTTCATCTCTCCCATGAAGAAGTAAAGGGTGCTGAGTGGCAATATTCAACATGGGCAAGGGCAGTGCTGTTTCTGAGAAAAATCAGACCTTTTTTTCTAAACCTGGATAAATCCTTTAAGCATTAAGTCTCTTGATCCTTTTCTTCTTGAAAGGTTCTCTACCACCAACTCCAAGCATATTAATGTGTCTACACCATGTTACAGTGCACATTACAGTGATAAACACTATATATTAGATATATCCCTATATCTAATATATATAGATATATATATATATATATATATATATATATATATATATATATATATAAATAAAATTTGGAAGTAAATAAGGCAATAGGTGTAATGGGAGCTGGCTTTTTTACTTTTTTCCACGCTGGTTTTGGAAATCGCCGCGTGTCCGCAGCGTGAATTTTACTGCACTCAGCACTCTAGCTGTTGTAAAATTACAACGCCCAGCCTGCATACTTGTTGTGCTGTTCTTGGATCTCCCATGGAAGTGAATGGAGCACGTTGTAAGTTGTAGTGTCAAAGCAGCTCGAGCGCCGTAGGTTGCTGACTCCTGATTTAACCTTACTTGCAAAGCTGCCTGTTGTGCCCATAATCTTCCAGTATGCTAGTTTTATACACCGTAAATCTCCATATTCAATTTTTGAGCCTAGTATTGTTGAAGTAACATGTTCTTCTTATTCTTAGACACATTGCTTCGTTCCTGTCAATCTTCAAGCTAGTATTAATAGGCTTAATAATTGTTGGAAAAGATCCCTTTGCGTTTTTCGGCATGCAAGCCCCAGGTCTTTGGCAGTGGGGACAAGAAAATAAGGTTGGTGATATTAATAATCAGATCTCTATTGTAGTGGAGACATTCTGTATGATTGCTGATTGTTAATGTGTATGCCTAGGGAATGAGCTATGGATTTCTCCATGTTACATTGCTTGTTATATAAATCTATTGCTGGCAGTTACATCATCTTGTTCTATGCATCCAAGGAACCAGTCTCCAAGCACTGCACAAAGTATTGAAGTGTTTGCTAATACATTAACATAAAAAGTGACTTCCTTTTTACTAAGCAAGTCTTGCATAAGTGTTCTGGTATAGTTAGTGCAAAAAAAACTAGGTTATATTCTGTATACCACTTTTTTTTTTTTTTTTTTAAACTGTTTGACATTTTTGGTTTCCTTTACAAGTAGCGGAGCTTAGGATGCAACACTGTTTGTCAAAATTGCATCAAAATGTTGGATAGTGTTTTGGTTTTTTTTTTTGGTGAAAACTAAGCCAACTGTTAGGTGGTGTAAACTTAGACTAAATGTATAAAGATGCACCAATTTTATCATTCAGCCTTAGACAGTATTGGTAAATCTACACCACTGTGTTTTGGTTCAGAATTTCTGTTTCATTCTCTTAGGCTTAGTTCACACGGGGATCTGTGTGAACACCTTCCCTTGCGGCTTTCTGCTCCGGATTAGGCCCAAATGAATGGGCCTAGTCCGGAGGGTGCTGTCGCGAGGCGGACACCGCGGCTGAATCCGCCTGAAGAAAGGGCAGCTTGCTTCTCTTTTCCACCAGCAGGAACAAACTGCTAGTGGAAAAAAAAGAACGCTAGCGGTCTACATAGATTGTGAGGAGGCATATTTTGAGGTGGATTCCACGTCAAAATCCACCCCCTCTTGCCCCGTGTGAATGAGACCTAATGGTAAAGTGAACATTACCTCTATTTTACTTTGCTTGGTTATTGATATTCTGTCCTCTCATTGTTCCATACTAGGTCTATGCCTGCATGATGGTTTTCTTCCTGAGCAACATGATTGAGAACCAGTGTATGTCCACCGGAGCCTTTGAGATCACTTTGAATGGTAAATGTTATACTTTTCTCCCAGTTCTGTGGCTCATAAGCAATTTGCATGTAGACCATTTTCATGGTGCGGTTGTAAATAAAAAGCTTTTCTACTTATGTATGTTGTATGGGCTGAGGTCTGCTTCACTTTGAGTTTGTTCTGTAGCTTTAGCTGACCAATAACACTGGACAATACAACCTTGTACTGACCCCCAGTAAATATACGGCTGGTGCTGTGGGTATAGAGCTTTTCCTACACTGGTTAACCTTTGCACAGAGAAGTCACGGACTATCACTGCGCCTACAGAATAAGATATGAATAAGTAACCATTTAACACTTTGTACTCCTGTCCTCAGGCTGTCGTAAGTGACAACTGGAGCCGTAGAATCAAAACTTAACCACTAGGTCATTGTAAAAAATGCAGCCTATGTATCATAAAATATATATGTCACCTGTGCTCAGAGTGTAAGGTAATTGGTGTGTCCCTAATGTAGAATTATTGGGCAGATTAGCTTAGATAATGGAGTAGGGAAACAAATATTCTGGCATCTTCCCTCAGCATTCTGACCTCTTCTCAGTGACATTTAGAGATAGATTTTATTTTTTGTAGTCATTTTAGTTTTACCAAACCTAGCAAAACCATTATTTGAGGAAGCTGTTACTATAGGAGGAAGGAAATATTAGTCCTACATTACATATAAACGGACCTTCCTCTCCCCCAGTGAGCAAATCTTCCTCCTTTTGGCCAGCCTGTGAAAAAGTATCTGTGGCAGCCTGTTTCAGAACACGCACCAACGGGGGGCATATTCTGGTGTGTGTGTGTGTGGGGGGGGGGGGGGTCGTAGTTTCTGGATCTCCCTTAACTTAATCTCTTAAGGGAAGTCTATCAACAGGAGAATCGTAGTCACACTACCTTATAGTGTTTCTTGCACACTTTATTATTCAGCATTACAAGTCCATTATCTAGAACATCACTGATCTAACTGCTGCCTAGCTTTCCCCAAAGCTGTCATTCAAAGGATTGGGAGCTTTTAGGGTTGTAATCCTATAGGTCAGAGCAAAGTCCACGGAAGATGAGAATCGCCCCTAAAGCCTGTTCCACTTAATTTGTGTATGAATAAAAGTGGATTTTTCCTCAGTAATGTAAGCGCAATGCTTATTGGCAAGTGTGTAAGGAGCTCCACAAGGTATTGTCATTACTTTGATTACAGTTTTCTTGCGGAAACACTCCCTTTAAGGCTCTGTTGTGACCCTTTCTAGTGCTACAACTGCAGTGTAGTGAAGTCCTAGCTTCCAATCTTATTAAAACTATTAACATGGCTGTATTCCTTCCTGGATTGGTCACGGGAATAGAATTTGTTGCCTCGTTCGGCTATAATGTAGTGAGGTTCTGACCGTCACTAATGTACCTAACTGATATTGTTATAAAATGGCAAAAGAGAAAAATTGTAAATCCTCTTTAGACTTTTTTTATTTTATTTTTTTTTTGGTGACCCAATTTAACGAGAGCTGCTGCTACAGATAGTGTTCTCCATTTTGGTCATTGTTTGTATGGTTGGAAATACTTGGAAAATACACCCCCACCTACAGAAGACCAGGTCATGTATCAAAGCAGAGATTGCTGATTTGTCATCCAAACAGTTTCCACTCGCAGGCAAACATGAGCCAAAAAAATTTCTGAAATAGCCTAGATCCGTAGTTCTAGTGTATGGAGAGCTGGAGTGGTTTCTTCATATTCTCCCTAGTAGATGGTGCTTTGTCTTACGTGGCAGAGGGTTGAATTATAATTGTTACTGCGGTTGTAAAGAGCTCATTTGTAGTTACATAATAAAGACACAGGTCCATCAAGTCCAACCTACACCCTACAGTATTGATCCAGAGGAAGGCAAAAAAAATATCAAGCTGATGTCAACTACCCCAAAGTGGGGGGAAATTTTCCTTCCTGACTATAAATTCGGCAATCCATATAAACCCTGGATCAACTTGTCTTTATCAAAAATCTAAAACCCATAACCTATAATATTTTTCCATTCAAGAAAAACATCCAGGCTCTTTTTGAAGTAGCACAGTGAATTAATCACATCCTTTGGCAATGAGTTCTATAGTCTAGTGAAGATGTTGGTGAAACTTTCTCTCCTTCAGACGTAGAGGATATCCCCTTGTCACTCACTGGCCTAGATGCAAAAAGATCATTAGAAAGTTCTATGAGCTGCCCCTTCATGTATTTGTACATTGTTATTTGATAAATTGAATAACCCCAAGTTTGTTAATCTGTCTTGGTCCCCTTCTCTGCACTCTAGTGCAGTTAAGTCCTTATATACAGGGGGTCCAAGGCTGCGCACAATAGTCTGTGTGGCCATACCAGTGATTTGTATAGAGGCATAACTATGCTCTTGTCTGGAGAATCTATGCCTCTCGATACATCCCATAACTTTATTTGCTTTGGCAGCAGCTTCATCATTCATGTTTGTCTAATAAAATCCTGTTGTAGTTGTCTCTTGCCTATGTTCTATTTTGTGCTGTTTTTTATCTTCCAGATGTACCTGTGTGGTCAAAGCTAGAATCTGGTCATCTCCCATCAATGCAGCAGCTTGTCCAAATTATTGATAATGAAATGAAGTTAAATGTTCACATGGATGCGATTCCCAACCACCACCGTTCATAGCCACATTTTCCAGCACCAGATTAATATTGTAAGTGATGTGTAAGCAAAAGGGGTTTCTTATACTGGAATACTATAGTAGAATATAAAAAGAGGGAATTCAGCATTCCCTGCAATAAACTTAAGATTTTCTTAAGTAATCTGTTTTTGGTGTTTGTGCATACCTGTTAGTGGTCTGTGCTACATTAAAGGGCTATTCCCATGAATGTAACCATTTTTAAATTTGTAGATAATTAATCATTTTTGCAAATATAAGTAATTCCACATTTTGCAGAGTTTTAAAGATATTTCCTAAGTTGTTGTCTTGCTTTCATTCATGAGCATCAGTCTAAAAACCTCAGGCTATAGCAAAGCTCCATAGCACTCAGACGTTGGTGCCCCTTGCAGATATCCCCCTCCCCACTGTAGTGCTCATGCAGTAATGCCTGTACTGTAATAACATCCTTTACAGCTACATGGAGTTTCCCATAAGATTGAACTAAAAACACGCAGGAAAGCTGCGAGTGATTTGTTGCTATGGACAATAGACTTTTTTTTTTTTTTTTTTTTTTCAGACTTTCAAAAGTCTATCCCATTTTGTTATCCACAATATAGTCAAATTCTTACAGCTGGTTCTCTGTCATGGGGTTGGATGCTATATGTCTATAGCGGATTCTGTGAATATGATATTCTAGTGATGGCTTTGATGAACCTGTATATTTGTAATCCTTCCAGGCATGACGTGGACTTCTATGAAGGTGTCAGCGGCGATGGTGTTTATGAAGGCCTGCTCTGAAGACAGTTCATGTTAGTGCAAGCTGGATGTCTCTGCCATCTCGTTGTACCTTTTTGAAGTTCTACATGCAAGATTTTTTCTGAGTGCTGCCATCTTGTGGAGTTTTACAGACACAGTGCAATGAAATTCTGTGTAGATTCAACCCTCTTATTTTACAGCCATTCTTTCATTGTTCCATACGTCACATAATGCTGGCATTAACCCTTGTTTTATATTCATCATTTACAGTGTTGGAATAGGTTTTCTCATTTTCTTTGTCCTCAGATTTTTGTCTTTGATATCTAATTTTTATAAGAATCTGTTCTTTTTATAGTTTAAAGTGACACTCTAAAAAGAAAGGACTCCAACAATCCTCAAATGTTAGCGTTGTTTAGTTCTATTGATGTTCTGTATAATAAGATTATATTGCAGATCACTAAGTTATTCTAAATTATAAACAGATTTATCGGCAATGAATATATATCGGTGACTGTTTAAGAAAGATTGAGCTGTTCTGTTGTATTCGAGTTAATGTAGAGTTTTTAAACTGAGCCTTTATACTAGTCCTCTTTACAGATGATGCAGATTAAGTTAAATAAACCTACCATTACAGTAAAACATCAGACGATGTGTGGCCTCCATATGTATTATATGTGTATATTCCAACTAAACCTGTGAGGAACTCTACAGTCTCTCTCTTCTCTGGCAGGTAACAGGTTGTGATAAAAAGCACTACAAGATGCCATAATGGTAGTGAACTGCTGACATCATAAGGTTGACTTTTTCAGATTTTTTTTTTTTTTTTCTGTTGCAAGTTGTACAAATGTTATCCAAAGACTAGAGATGAGCGAGTACTGTTCAGATCAGCCGATCCGAACAGCACGCTCCATAGAAATGAATGGATGCACCTGGTACTTCCGCTTTGACGTCGGCTGGCCGCTTAACCCCCCGCGTGCCGGCTACGTCCATTCATTTCTATGCGAGCGTGCTGTTCGAATCGGCTGATCCGAACAGTACTCGCTCATCTCTACCAAAGACTAATTCATCCACCAAATTCCAACAGATAGAGGGCTACCTCTTTCAGAAGACTGTATCCTTGTATGTAAACCTGATTTCCTGAAGCAGATTTTCAATTCCACGGTATACTATGAATACAGACCAACATCTTTTAGACAATCTCTCCATCAAAAAAACGCTTTGTGCAGTTATGGATGGTCACCTGAAAGTGGTTACATTGAGTGCGCATACGCATGTGGTTGTTAAAGGTGTGCATCTGCAACAGCTGAGTATTTATATCATGATTAGTGTTGAGCAAATACTATTCGAATCCTAGTTTCGAATACCTCGCTTCCATAGGATTACGTTGAAGGTGGTGCCGGCCAGCGCTTAACCCCTATGCGATCAGCGTTCCCATGCATTCCTATGGGAGCGGAGGTATTCGAATCTATGATTCGAATACTATTCGCTTAACACTAATCATGATGGATAAGGTCAATTTGAAAAATCCATTTGGGGCCTGGAAAATATATTTAAGATGTAGTTGGTCCACTAGTGACACACACAGCTCTATATAGGAGGAAAATTGGATGACTGCACCGTAAAACCTCTAAAAGTGATCAACTGAAGGTCAGATTGACAGTGGTAATCTTGGAAATCTGCGTTATTCGTTATTTATAGAGCACCATTAATTCAATGGTGATGTACATTATATTCCATGGTGCTGTACATTTGAAGGCTTACAAACAGTACACAAAACGAACATTGACCTGCTGGCACAGTGGGATTGAGGGCCCTAACTGCAAGGACTTACAATCTATGAGGAAAGAGGGATAAAGACAGTAGATGAGGGTAGAGACTGTTCAGACTGTGTGGTGACAGTAGTGTTATCAGGTGTTGTAGACCTTCCTGAATAAGTCTGTCTTTTCATGGAGTGGAGTAGCAGGTCTTTGGAGGATCAGCAATTACATGTGGGCAGGTAGCGGGAGATTAGGTCAGAGATATATGGAGGGGACAGGTTGTGGATGGCTTTGTATGTTAGCTTATGCCCACAGACAGTCTAGGTCTTGTGGCCATATAATGGACATCTGACACTGGCCCATGAAGGCAATTTTGTGACCCAAACCAGACTCTTGCCTTTCAACAGCCCAGATCTGATTCAATAATTGTTGGCTGACAGCTGGAGACACAGCTTCACTAGTTCTGGAGAAAGAAAGAAACAGCAGAAAAGAGACTTTAGCACCCCCAAGACAAGAGTCCAAATGACCTTCAGATGACACCAGACAAAATTAGATCAGGAAGAGAATAGAAGCTTCTTATGAGCATCTTAAACAACTGTAAGATAACAGAGGATTTTTTTTTTGACTCCTCCTGCTCCGTCCAGTGCTGACCATTGGTGTTGTGACTGATCTTCAGATATGGGAAGAATTAAGTTGTAATTTGCTGGTCTCGGTCTTGACAAAATATCTAGTGCAATCTAAAAGAATAAGACGCAGACTTTCATAGGGTATCCTGTATACTAAAACTATCAGAGTGCAGGTATATGCATGAAATAAGCAGTTACATGTCACCCTCTTCACCATACTTGCCTCACTGTAGACTAGGAAGCTTTCTTGACGTAGAATGTGAAGCAATTGATCAGACAAGACATTCTGGAGTCAGATATACTCATAAACGATTTCTACATATGTATCTCCATGTCACCAGCAGAGGGCATTAACTAGTTATTAGATGTAGCGTTCCCAGTACAGTGCAGCCCATGCGTCCAACCTTTATGTTGGGAATGTGTTCTCATTCTCCTCAGTGATGTTGAGTGATAAAGTAGCATCATAATACTTATAAAGGCTGGCCCACTGCTTATGCAATACAGTGCAAATAATATGAGATTTTATTCTAGCGTTGTAACAGCCTTGTGATTTTTGTGTGGCTTCCATCGTAACAGTATACACTACAACAGAGGTAGGCAACCTTTTTGTTCGGTGTGCTTCTTAAATAATAAAAAAAAAAAAATCAAGAATGAGGTACTCTGTGGTATGCAATTATGCTGTTGACCCCTGTATAAAAGTTATTATAACCAGTCTTGCAGCGGTAATACGCAGAATAGATTACCTCAGCATTACAGCTATGTGAGCCTGGCCAAATGTGTGTGCATTGGTTGCTCTGTTGGAGCAGTAGAATACCAGGACCCCTTACAGATCGTACAATGTTCCTTAGTGTCCTCTATACACAGTAAATTGCCCTATTAATGCCCCCTATAGCCCATTAGTGGCCCCATATGGTATTATATGTTTTGTTACCCTCACATAGTTTGTGCCCTACGTAGTATTTCCCACCTCTGTGCCATGTACTCTAACTAGTGATCATGGCACCCCCATTCTGTCAGCGTCCAGCACCTGCAGACATTGATGCAGTTCATAACTTGGCAGTGAGTGAAGGATCATGCGGCTATACTTGTCCCTCAGGTTTCCCTACCACTCCTGCACTAATTTGTAGTGTGTTACTATAGAGGAGGCTATGATGGGATCACTACGTACAGAATGGGGGAACAGCGGTCTTTGGTTTTAAAGCACAAAGGTGGAAAGTTACTGTGCCAGGAGGTTATGGCTGTTTGATATCTGTATGCTCCTAGCAAATCCATTGCACGATGGCCACTCAGTGGCAAAAGCCTATCACTGAGGCTCCTGACAACCTCTACTGCAGATGTGATCATAGCCTTAGCTAAATACACATTATAACTTAATATGAAAAGACTCCAGCAAGCAATGTAGAAGCAGTCAGACACCTTAAGGCCGGGGTCCCACATTGTGATTACGTGGCATTTTGATGACTGCAAAAAACGCTGCATATTATAGTACCTGCAAAGTGGATGGGATTTTGGCTAATCCCATCCACAGATTGCAGAAAAATTTCCGCAGCGGAAAAGCAGTATGTCAATTATAGCTATTGAAACGCTGTCATGTAGGTGTAATAGGGACAGACAGACATAAGACACTTGCTGGGTCCAATAAACAAAGAGAAGGGCAGTATATGACTTGGTATAAATAAAACAACTGGACAGGAAAATAATCCATCCTTGTTTACAGCTTTACTGGAAGCCCCCGGCCCCATTGACATCATTACCTATCGTCTTTTCCACATTTTGTACATCTGGTTACTATGAAGCACCATAAAACCAGATCAATATCTCATAAACACATGTTGGGTTTTCCTGTTTTTTTTGCCTACAGGAGGATAAACAATGGTGACAGGTTTCAGCATCAGAATACAAAAAGTCACCTCTAAATATGGTCACTAATAACTTTAGATGTCTTAGATTATCGTTGTACATCTCTACTATGTGCAATGTTATAAGACTGATGTTACAGCCACAAACAGTGAGGCGACAGAATAATATTAACAGATTCCATGTAAGTATTTCTGAAGCCTGGAGTTTGCATAAGATTCTTAGAAAAGCCAAGCATCATTCATTTTCTTTATCTTACCATGTCAAATACCCTATGATGCTGTCACCAGAACATCAGATGGGACATCTATGATCAGCCTCTTTATTGCTCCCTGTTCCCTTGCAAGGTTGCTAAGTCATAAATCTCTATTGACTACATTCATGTGAAAAATTAAATGGATGACATTTACGTCTTCTTGTCTCTTCAGTAGATAAAGGCTCAAGCTAATAATTAAAACCAATAAAATCTACTATAAACATGTTACATCTATGAGTGGATGCTATCTCTGCTATCCCGGTCACCAGGTTCATCATTCTAGAAACCATGGACAAGTAGAGTGATGTTGGTTATGCTCCTGTCTATTGAGGGTTTTTTTGTTTTGTTTTGTTTTTTAAATTTTTAGAGTGTTAGCAAAAAGTTGTGACCTCATTTTTATTGGACACAAGGTCTCATGCTTTAAGATTAGCAGTATCCTGTCATGGTATTGTCACCATAATGAATCAAACTGGAGGAAAGTAGAACTGAACCACATTTAGCAGCAATAACTGTAGGTAATGGCTTTCTTTCTGGCTTTTCATCATTGCGGAGTAATTCTGGCCCATTCTTCTGTACAGCATTGCTTCAGATCATTAACATTTGGGGTTTGGGTTCAGGTCTGGACTTGGACTGCACCATTACAACACTGTGATTCTTTTCTTTTTCAGCCATTCTGTTGTAGATTCATTGGTGTTCTTTTTGGGATCATTGTCCTTTTGCATGACCCAGTTTCAGCCAAGCTTTAGCTGTTGATGGAATAACATTTGAAACTAGAAGTCTTTGGTCTACAGAGAATTTCATAGTTGGGACTGGCCTTGTCTGTCTAATTGTTCTTATGGAAGTCTTTTGGTTTGCTTAAACCAGTGGTTCTCAACCTTTCTAATGCCGTGACCCGCAATACAGTTCCTCATGTTGCAGTGACCCTAAACCAAAAAATAATTTTGGTGACTACTTCATAACTGTAAGGGCTAGTTCACACAGGGGGCGGTATAGCAGATTTATAGCGGATTTAGGCACTGAGAGTGACGCGAGGAGCCGCATCACTCTCAGGTCAAAACACGCCACGACTGTCACGGCTTCCCCCCGGAGTCGGCTCAAATTAATGGGCCGACTCCGGAGGTTGCTGCCGCCAGGTGGACGCCACGGCTCACTGAGCCACGGAATCCGCCTGAAGGGCAGCCCGATTATTTTTTTCCGTGAGCGGCAGCCTGGCGGTCTAAATAGACCTCCATTGTGAGGGGGTGGATTATGACGTGGATTTCGCGCCATAATCTGCCCCCTCTCTGCCCGTGTGAACGGGCCTTAATTTTGCTACAGTTATGATTAGGAATGTAAATACCTGATATGCATTATGTATTCTCATTGCTACAAATCAAACATAATTTAAACATAGTGATTAATCACAAAAGCTCTCTTCCACTAAATCTGCTGAAACCCCCCTCCCCTTACTCACACACAGCCTGAACCCCCTATCACGCTCACACACAGCTTGAACCCCCCTATTATGCTCACACACAACCTGAACCCCCCCTATCATGCTCATACACAGTCTGAACCCCACTATCATACACACAGCCTGAACCCCTCCTATCATACTCACACACTGCTTGCATCCCCTTCCCACCCCTTGCTTACACATGCTGTCTCTTCTCTTACCTTCTAGTCTCCATTCACTGCAGTTTCCTCTTCCTGTGTAACTCGGCACTGTACTAAATAGCTCCGCCCACAGAGTCCGATCACATGGTCATGACATCATCACAGGTCCTTCAGCCCACTAGGATCTACCCTGCTGCAAAACATAGCACGGCTTCTCAGCTGCTAAAGCCATCAGAAATATGTATTTTCCGATGGCTTTAGGAGACCCCTGTGTTTTGGTCGTTCTACCCCCGCCGGGGTCGCGACCCACAGGTTGAGAACCGCTGGCTTAAACGTTGCTGCCATGTTCTTTTTAGAATGAAGACGTTTTCACTTGGCAACCCTTAAAAAAGTCACACTTTTGTAATTGTACTGTCATGAACTGGAATATTTAACATGTTAACAGAGACCTGCAGATGTAGCTATTGGTTTCTTTGCAATTTATATGAGCATTGCATGGGAATTTTGCTGAGAAATCCACTATTGAAATGATTGTCAACATGAATGTTTGTTTGTTTTTCCACTTGTGAATAATCTTGTTTACTATAGAATGACGGACTTCAAATTGCTTGAAATTGTCCTTAAAACTCATCTCAGATTGATGGACTACAACAATTTGTTTCACTGCTGTCTTTCCTCCTTAGCATTGTGTTACCCTACACCAGACCAGCAAACTGCCTAAACTTTTGTGTTTACAGGTGTTCACTTGCTGATACTGTTACTTCTAATATGGCTTACTTTTTGTTATAATTTGTTGCGTGTTGTTCGTCAGAAGTTGTATGTAATTTTAAGACCTTTTAAGGAAAATATGTTTTCGTTTTTTTTAAATTATATCCTGATATATAGAACCATAGAATTCAAAGCAGTTTATTTTGTTCTTCTCATGCCTATAGCTATGGCTTTTCTACGGATAATGTAATAAAGACTTTTATGGAGCCAAAGGTCAAGAAGAGCAAGTAATTCACTGAACTGACTTAGGGTGCATTCACACTGAGTAAACGCTAGCTTATTTTGTAGAGGAAAATTACACTTGTAAATTTTGCTATTCCATTGACTTCAATGACATTTTACAGGCGTATTTTTACAGGCGTATTTTTTACAGGCGTATTTTTTACAGGCGTATTTTTACACTTGTAAAAAAATATCATTGAAGTCAATGGGATAGCAAAATTTACAAGTGTAATTTTACTCTACAAAATAAGCTAGCGTTTACTCAGTGTGAATGCACCCTAATAGTCAAAAATCCAGGTTATGACTAAGTTTTTATTTTGTACTTTTGTGCTGTAGCGTCCATATGAGGAATCGATACAGATGGTTCAAGGATACACATTAAAGGGGCTCTATCATTGGGAAAAGTCATTTTTAGATAAGCACATCCTTGCATAGCCTTTAGAAAGGCTACAGTCCTATGAAAAAGTTTGGGCACCCCTATTAATCTTAATCATTTTTAGTTCTAAATATTTTGGTATTTGCAACAGCCATTTCAGTTTGATATATCTAATATCTGATGGACACAGTAATATTTCAGGATTGAAATGAGGTTTATTGTACTAACAGAAAATGTGCAATATGCATTAAACCAAAATTGGACTGGTGCAAAAGTATGGGCACCTCAACAGAAAAGTGACATTAATATTTAGTAGAGCCTCCTTTTGCCTCTAGTCGCTTCCTGTAGCTTTTAATCAGTTCCTGGATCCTGGATGAAGGTATTTTGGACCATTCCTCTTTACAAAACAATTCAAGTTCAGTTAAGTTTGATGGTTGCCGAGCATGGACAGCCCGCTTCAAATCATCCCACAGATGTTCAATGATATTCAGGTCTGGGGACTGGGATGGCCATTCCAGAACATTGTAATTGTTCCTCTGCATGAATGCCTGAGTCGATTTGGAGCGGTGTTTTGGATCATTGTCTTGCTGAAATATCCATCCCCGGCGTCACTGATTCTTGAACATTATTCTCAAGAATCTGCTGATACTGAGTGGAATCCATGCGACCCTAAACTTTAACAAGATTCCCGATGCCGGCATTGGCCACACAGCCTCAAAGCATGATGGAACCTCCACCAAATTTTACAGTGGGTAGCAAGTGTTTTTCTTGGAATGCTGTTTTTTTGGACGCCATGCATAACGCCTTTTTTTATGACCAAACAACTCAATCTTTGTTTCCTCATGTTTCCTTGTCCACCACACCAACATCCCTCTCCCACCTTTACCTAGTCTTGTCTGGGAAATCCTCCAAGTAGGTGGGTAATAACTGTCGGTACAATGCAGATATCACTTCCTTAGTAATAGATCCTGTAAGAGTATTTTGCAGTGCGGGGTGTGTAAACTCCAATATCTAGCTACATTGGGAAATAGACAAAGCCAACCCAAGATCACTCTTCCATTCATTAAAGAAATGAGGTCTATGACCCTTAGGAGGGGAGATCAGAAGTGCATAAAAGTCTGGTATAGATTGCTGATCTGTACTAGTCTCGGAGCAGGCTCCTTCAAAAATATTACATTGTATTTTTATTTAAAAAAAAATACTCATCAGGAATGAAGATTTCTGACTCACTTGATGACATTTATACATAAAATTGTATTGATTTTGGTGTAACTGTATTGGAAAAAAAAGTTTAAAACAAATAGCATATTCATGATGAGTAAAACCTGACATTTCATATAAGATTTATTGTTGGAAAAATGGCAGCAGGATATAGGTAACACATCATCTGAACAAATATAGAGCGGTCATTTAGCAGCATTTTATCAGCTCAGGCAGCAGTTACAGAAGGTTCTTTGTTTCCAGCAGATCATGCAGGGATCGGTGACTCTCGTGTGCTACTAACTGTGCGAACAGAACCGATATCAGGGAGACATTTCTGATGTAGTATAGGTGATGGAAAAATAAATGAAATGAGATCCAGATTTTGTTTAAACATTTAATTGTCATTTATATAAATTTATAAAAGTAACATTTGACAGATAACCCTTTATATTAACCTCCTTTCCCAGATTTATGTAGACAAAGATCATAGTATACAATTCCATTGTAAGAAATTGTACAACTTTCTAATCTACATTAAGGGAGATTCATCAAAATTGACAACACATACACCATTGTTATCGAAGTGATGTATATTGCACCAATTTCATGAAAAGGTATATACCTCTAAGGGAGCGTTCACACTACCGTCGGTGTCCGACATGTAGTGTCCGCTCCTAGTGTCCGCTCAAAATCTGTCACGGACACTAGGAGCGGACACTAGATGTGTCCGTGACACCTGTCATTCACTTGAATGGGCATCGGGTGCGTCGGACATCTTCTCTTGCGGACAGGGAAGGACGGGCACGGAGTGCAAAAGAACGCACCCGATGCCCATTCAAGTGAATGACAGGTGTCATGGACACATCTAGTGTCCGCTCCTAGTGTCCGTGACAGATTTTGAGCGGACACTACATGTCGGACACCGACGGTAGTGTGAACGCCCCCTAAGAGAATAAGGTGCCGCTCAGGTCCTGTGTGACAGCTCCTAGTTAGCCTGGACTTAAAGGGGTTCTATCATTGGGAAAAGTCATTTTTAGATAAGCACTCCTTTCATGGCTTTTAGAAATTATATTCCCCACATACCTTTTGTATGTAAATTGCCTCAGTAGATTTTGAATACATATGATAATTAGCTTCCACCGTGCACCAGAAGTGTCCCTGTGCACAGTCTGCTCTATGTGTATGTACAGCACAGGCTGCTGTGCTGATGACTTATCTCTACTGTACATACACATAGAGCAGACTGTGATCACAGACACGTCCGGTACACAGTGTTCACTGCTTGCTGTCAGTGAACACAAATATTTGCAAATTTTGGGGGGAGGGAGGAGCAGTGCACATAGCGTGCCACAAAAGCTTCCAATGGGGAAAGGACTGGCGTGCACAGCTTGCCTTGAAAATTTTCCTTAGGATAGGCCATGAATATCAATATTACATCAGTGAGGGTCTGACAGCTAGGACCCCTGCAGATCAGCTGTTCCAAGTTAGCACAGCAATCAATAATGTTAACTTGCCAGGAGCTGTGCTGCAGTACCTAAACCCTGAACTTCCAGCATGTTGACACTACCAGTCGCTGCAGTCTTGGCTATCACACTGCTGCAGATGTAATATTGATGGCCTATTCTAAGGACAGGCCATCAATATTGGAATAGTGCATAACCCCTTTAATATTCTCCCACAATGTCCCATACTGTTTAGTACCCCACACAGGATATTGGCTCCCATCACTGCTCCTGTACAATAAAATGTCCCCATTACTGACCAATAAAATATAATGGCCCCACCATTGTCCCCATACAGTATAATGGCCCCCATGAATGTCTAATACAGTATAATTGCCCCCATCACAATAATAAAGTGGCCTCATACAGTGTTCCTTACACAGTGGCCCCCATCACTGCCCCCCAAAAACATTATATGCTCAGTACTTAGCTAGCTGGTTGGTCCCACTCTTTGCTCTGAGTGCATTTCTGAGATGTCATGTGCCCCCAGAGCAAGAAAAAATGGGATGGGCATCAGAGAAGAGGTAAATACTGTACTAATACTTACATGTTGCTCACTACGGCTTGTTTGTGCATGCATGTGTGTAGAAATGCAACCTGGTGCAATGAGCAGGATGTAATCCACTATTTAAGCCCTGAATCCTTTGCAAGAAGCAGGAACACACTCAGTGAAACTGAAAGCAATGGATTAGAGTAAATGACTGTAGTTTTTAGTCACCCAGGCTAGCTTAGACCCCTGGTCCTGACCCCACATGGCGTTTTACAGTCCCTGCAAAGTGGATGCGATTCTAGTGAATCCCATCCACACATTGCAGGAAAATACACACAAACGTGCAAAATCGATATGGTCTTGGAAATTACAGCATGTCAATTATACCTACAGAAACCCTGAGATGTGCTGCTCACTCGCCGTACAAAATGTAGCAGTGAGTGTAGGTGTTACAGCGCTGTAACATATACCATGGGATAGTATTACTGCACCTACACTTGGACCCCACAGATCTAATATCGATGACCTATCCTAAAGATAAGCCATGAATATCAGAGTTTGGAAAACCCTTTTAAAACATGTTGGGTATTTTATCTAACTCACTACTTTTACTTTGCTATCACAAGCAGGTTTTTTTCTTTTCACTATAGTTTTTTTAGTACTCAATAAAAATTTGCTCTGCTCCAATCAGGAGAAATTCAAAGTGATAAATAAAATGTAACTTTTATTGTCATCAAACAATTAAGAAAGTTGCATCGTTACATGGCCCTAGTACTAGTCTGTACCGAAACGCATAGCTTATCATGACATAATCTACTTCCAGAGTTACGATGTAAGGTTTTAATTGTTTGATGACAATAAAAGTTACATTTTACTTATCACTTTGAATTTCTCCTGATTGGAGCAGAGCAAATTTTTATTGAGTATGGAAGTTTACCACTGCTTGGGGTCTGTGCAGGCTTCTCCGGCTCTCAGGATCAAGGAAATTTAAGGACTAATAGTTTTTTTAGCCAGTGATTTAATAGGGTTTTCTGATACATAGGTTTCTTTGCACTTTTATGCAGTTTTTTTTTGGTCTTTGGTGTTTTGGTTTTTTTTTGCCAATAGTAGCTTGTTCTGGGTATTTTTTGCAAGCATTTTTGTATAGAATTCTTTGTTGGAAAAAATGCCTGAAAAAAAGGCAAAACTTGTAACAGCTTGAAATTCAGCAACGCATCGCGGTTCTTCCCGCAGCACTTTGGACTGAAAGCTCGCAGAGGTTACCTTTGCAGACTTTTTGCTTCAATTATGCCTTTAAGGAAACCGCAGATGTTTCTGTAGGTATAATTGACATTCTGTGATTTCCAAAACTCCAATGGTTATGGAAATCGCCGCATGTCCACAGTGTTTTCGTCGTAGGCAAACCTGCAGCGTTTATGTCTCATAGGACCCTAGCCTAAAAGTCAAAAAAGGCTATTCACGCATATGTGGGGCTCTATCAGCATAATTTTGCTGATAGAGCCCCTTTAATGGGGGAGCCAGTTGGTTGATAGAGATAAGCAAATCAGTTGGGATTCCACCCAATCATCTCCCATGAACCTGTGTGCGATGCTCTTTCTGAGTCCTCTTCTATGGAGACCCCAGAGTATATGAATTTCACTTCTGTTTCTACTTAACAAGTTCGGCCCAAAACAAATCCTTAGGCTTCTAAAACTAAACTAATCTTCTCTTCCGTTCAACCAGATTATATATAAAGGTCGGGGCTGCCCCCAAACTAATCTTCTCTAATGTGGACCCACTAGTTCAGCTTCACTAGAATGCTTTATGGATATCCTAAATGAAATTAAACCTGTTGTGTTAGTGGAAATTTACTGATAATTTCTGTTGCAGATAATGAATAGTTATTTAGATGATAGTAAAACATCTGTATACGAGTACAATTATGTGAGGTTATAGCATGATGTATAATGGATATGGATCAAGATGTAAGTATTAGACTATAAATAAGAGGGAGAAATCATTCCTGTGGCCATCATTAGTCATCGTGTTGGACACCATGTTCTCTTTGTATCAGTTCAGACCTACCTTACAAGGGTAGACGTCTATGAGATGTTTTGCTGTGGTCATTAGATGTAAATTGTCTTCATCCACAATGAAAGTAGGATAACAGGTAAACATCAGAAAACTGAAAACAATTACATGAAAACTAATGTCCTGAGGCCAGGTCAATGCAATTCACTATGTAAACATACAGCAGCTTTTAGGACTGAAAGAACATTCCTGGCAGAGTGAAATATTGTCTCTTCTGGTCCTTTACTCCATCTACAGCTCCTGCACAGCAGATTTATAAGGAGAATACAAAAGCATCACTTAGCTAATACTCTCTGCTCACCTTGGAAACTGAAAGCCATTAAACGCTTTTGGCACCATGTGCTGATAGGAGATGACCACAATAGATTTGTACAATTGTTTACAATCAGATGGTGGTGACCTCTGCCGGCTGCAAAACAGTGGCCTGAATTTTTTGGACACTGTTCTATATAACTATCATACCTTATAGCATGTACCTGAAGGTTTGGTCTGTGACAAAAAACTCAGACTGTTCAAACATTGTCTATTATCCATTATAAAGGCCACTTATAGGTCCAATTTTACACATTATTGTAGTGTAAAATTATTGTAGTCCTTTTGCAGCCTGTAACTGTATGTACAGTATATATATATATATATATATATATATATATATATATATATTGTAGTTTTGTCGTTGGAGTTGTCCAGCTGGATCAAAAGATCTCACACCTGATAATTCCAGAGATCTCCAGACATGGAAACCTTGGCTTGCAGCCAAGGGTTCTCAATAATGAGAAGGAAATAATCTGCTGTCCTCTACAAAGGCCTCTGTCTCTAGAGATACCTCTGTCCCTATCAGACTCTGTGGGCCCCATCCAGTGTTCCTTTGTTCTTCCTCCAGACATCTCAGTTCTCCTTCTAGCCTCCTCTGGCATCCCTCTAGACCTTTTCTCCCTCTGGACCCTTCTGTTCTTCCTCAAGAACTCTCAGTTCTCCTTTCCCTTTTTTACCCTGTCATCCGTCACTCCAGAAGAATCTGGACACCAACCTACAAGTGCGATGTCTGACTAATCCCATCCTAACCTGGTTATTATTCACATTGTGACAGAACCATTTGTGTTGGGTCAGGCTGGCTGTAGTATGACAAGGAGTAGAAGAAACCTGAGCATTTAATCTCCCTCTACTTCTAGAGAGCCAGCAAGACATGTCAGAAGATGGCAGGTGCGGGTCAATAAACTGAGAGCCCTTCAGCATTCTGAGATTTTGAGGCTGATGCAATGTACTGTTCACAACTTTAAGTCCCATTCATTTCACTGCAATAGTTTATTTTTGGTTCGGTTCGAGGAACATTCCCTTGAGAATCAGGGCTGTTGTCTAATGTCTGCTTATGTCTATGGCCAGCTCATGGACCCCTAGTCCTACAATCGCTCACACCATATGCCGTGGACATGATATGTTCTGGCACCTCCAACACTGCATTTGGTTGTTTCTCTTCTATCTTGGAAGACTAAGAAGTGTAAAAATAGAGGAGCTGTCAATCAGATGATATTTATTGGAGGGATTTGTGTTCAAACTGGACATGATATTAAAGGGATGGTTTATCGTATTTTTTACATTGTAGGTGGAGTGGAGGACAAGTAAAGAAATCACCTACCAGCCACATGCGGGGCTCCCACGTGACACCGGCTTCTCTTTGGTGATGTCTTGGGCCTCTTTGGTGATGTCTTGGGCACCATCCTGTAACCCAGCACCTTGGCGATCCCAAACATGCCCAAATAATAGCTCAATATGACCATATAAATCCATGATAGTGTCCACAATTTTTGCACCGCCATATCATGTCTTCCAGTTGAAGCTTGCTCAGATGATAATAGCTTGTACATGTGCGACCACTTATCCATTCCCCTCCTAGATGTGTCTACCAGAACGCAAATGGCTAATATGTAGGAACCGATGTCTGTTTTTTCCCAATTCACAGAATAGTAATGAAGCAGACACACATAGGGTATTTTTCAATTAAAAAAACAAATATTTATTAGTAATTATAAAGCCAATTATTACATCAGATGCTTAAAGGACCAGAAATATCCGAGCCCCGGACTCACGAAGAGTCACCACCAGCACTCAGGAGAGGAAAAACCCCCTGTGGAGGAAACCTCTGGGGAACCATGGCTGGAGGACTGCCCTTCCCTCCGGGCACTAAGGGGCTGTGGAGAGAAATAGGAAATGTCTTATTTTAGGCAAAGTCTATGGGGTAACTATCCAAGACAGTCTATTGGGTGACTGTCCGAGACAGCCTTTATGAAGTCTATGGGCTGACTGTCCGAGACAGCCTTTTTAAAGTCTATGGGGTGACTGAGACAGCCTTTTTAAATTCTATGGTATGCCTGTCCAAGACAGCCTTTACGAAGTCTATGGGGTGACTGTCCAAGCCGTCTCAGGTGTTGTCTTCTGTCTCCTCCTGACTGTCTTATTGTCCTCTCCTTGGCCCATCCATGTGATATCTGAAAGACACAATGACAGCTTACAGTTTCTCTAGGTTCATGTAATAATATTATATTTACGGCCACGGCTACACTGACACTTTTTGTGGCGCAACTTAATAGTTAAAATCTACAAACAGTTGCAGTGTAGCTGCGACCCTAAAATATGCAAAAGTGTCTGTCACATAATTGTGCTATATATATATATATATATATATATATATATATATATATACAGTCCTATGAAAAAGTTTGGGCACCCCTATTAATCTTAATCATTTTTTGTTCTAAATATTTTGGTGTTTGCAACAGCCATTTCAGTTTGATATATCTAATAACTGATGGACACAGTAATATTTCAGGATTGAAATGAGGTTTATTGTACTAACAGAAAATGTGCAATATGCATTAAACCAAAATTTGACCGGTGCAAAAGTATGGGCACCCTTATCATTTTATTGATTTGAATTCCCCTAACTACTTTTTACTGACTTACTGAAGCACAAAATTGGTTTTGTAACCTCAGTGAGCTTTGAACTTCATAGCCAGATGTATCCAATCATAAGAAAAGGTATTTAAGGTGGCCAATTGCAAGTTGATCTCCTATTTGAATCTCCTCTGAAGAGTGGCATCATGGGCTACTCAAAACAACTCTCAAATGATCTGAAAACAAAGATTGTTCAACATAGTTGTTCAGGGGAAGGATACAAAAAGTTGTCTCAGAGATTTAACCTGTCAGTTTCCACTGTGAGGAACATAGTAAGGAAATGGAAGACCACAGGGACAGTTCTTGTTAAGCCCAGAAGTGGCAGGCCAAGAAAAATATCAGAAAGGCAGAGAAGAAGAATGGTGAGAACAGTCAAGGACAATCCACAGACCACCTCCAAAGAGCTGCAGCATCATCTTGCTGCAGATGGTGTCACTGTGCATCGGTCAACTATACAGCGCACTTTGCACAAATAGAAGCTGTATGGGAGAGTGATGAGAAAGAAGCCGTTTCTGCACGTACGCCACAAATAGAGTTGCCTGAGGTCTGAAAAAGCACATTTGGACAAGGCAGCTTCATTTTGGAAACAAAAATTGAGTTGTTTGGTTATAAAAAAAGGCGTTATGCATGGCGTCCAAAAAGAAACAGCATTCCAAGAAAAACACATGCTACCCACTGTAAAATTTGGTGGAGGTTCCATCATGCTTTGGGGCTGTGTGGCCAATGCCGGCATCGGGAATCTTGTTAAAGTTGAGAGTCGCATGGATTCCACTCAGTATCAGCAGATTCTTGAGAATAATGTTCAAGAATCAGTGACGAAGTTGAAGTTACGCCAGGGATGGATATTTCAGCAAGACAATGATCCAAAACACCGCTCCAAATCCTCAGGCATTCATGCAGAGGAACAATTACAATGTTCTGGAATGGCCATCCCAGTCCCCAGACCTGAATATCATTGAACATCTGTGGGATGATTTGAAGCGGTCTGTCCATGCTCGGCAACCATCTAACTTAACTGAACTTGAATTGTTTGTCCAAAATACCTTTATCCAGGATCCAGGAACTGATTAAAAGCTACAGGAAGCGACTAGAGGCTGTTATCTTTGCAAAAGGAGGATCTACTAAATATTAATGTCACTTTTCTGTTGAGGTGCCCATACTTTTGCACCGGTCAAATTTTGGTTTAATGCATATTGCACATTTTCTGTTAGTACAATAAACCTCATTTCAATCCTGAAATATTACTGTGTCCATCAGTTATTAGATATATCAAACTGAAATGGCTGCTGCAAACACCAAAATATTTAGAACTAAAAATGATTAAGATTAATAGGGGTGCCCAAACTTTTTCATAGGACTGTATATATATATATATATATATATATATATATATATATATATGTGCTGTATACATAGATGTCAATGATTTAACAATGTTGTAGCGAAGTGTTCCAGGGTTGTCATAGCAGCCAATCAGACCGCTGCTTTAAATTAAAGGGTTGTGGCAATAAGGACACTTATACCCCAGCGATCAGGAGAATGAGGGTCCGAACGTCCCTTTAAGGCCTCCTCGTGAATAGGCATCACATTCACTGTCATTGGGCTGTGGGTGCTGAGGTTACAGTTTGGGCAACCCCATACCAGAAATATCACATAAGTGCACTGATGATCTATTCGCAAGGAGGCTTTAGTGTTTTTTTACAGCTGTATCTAAGCTTTCTTTCTTCATCCTTAACCTGTACGTAGTTGTTCCGACCAAGGGAAGGTTGCTTGTTTCCTCCATATGGCACCCAACACCCAGGGAACATGAACTGAAATTTCTCCAAGGTGGGACTATTAAAGGATTATCTTATCTTATCTTATCTGCCAGGAGCACGTATCTGACAACCCCTCCACTATTATATATGATGTCACTTATCTTGCTCTCTGTAGCACATCTGCAGGTATCTCATCTCCCCATGATGTGTATATGGATTGTGTCCAGGAGCCGCAGCTGGTGGGTGCGTATCTCTGTGCTGTCAGGACAAGACTGCAGCAGGTGCCCTGTATGTGCGGAATACAGCTTGTGGCATTATGACATCACACCATCAGCTTACAGTAGTTGAGGGTGTGGCTTTCTTCTTAGCTGAGCTCTGATTGGTTGCTGAGGGCACTCATTTGAAGAGGGCGTGGCTTTCTTCTTAGCTGAGCTCTGATTGGTCAGGGCAGTAAAATTCTTCTTAGTTGAGCTGTGATTGGTTTCTGTACAAGAAAGGCAGGTTTAGTGTTAGCGCATGTTCAGACATGGATACCATGCAGATTTTATTTTGGGCCAGCATATAACAGTATCAGTAAAGTGGATTAAACCCCATTCACACACAGGGTCATGGCCATAGATAACAATAGACTAGAGCTGAGTCATTGAGGTCTATGGAGAGTTTTCTAGTCATTCTCTGTGCAAGGAGGGGGAGGAGATAAAGCGCGATATCATCTATGGTCAGTAGTGTTATCTATAGAGGTGTTTTCTTCTATTGGAATCCTATTTGTGATGTAAATGAGGGGGCTGCTGCAAAGAAATCCTTACAGAATTGCCAACTATAAGGCCTCATGCACATAACTGTAGTTTTTATCTGCAATTGCGGATAAAAGTACAAACTGATTCATTTCTATGACCTCATACACATGACTCCATTTTTTACAGCCGTGTGTCCAGACCAAATTTATGGCACAGACAAGTGTAGTGAATCATACAAGTCTTTTTGTGGATCTATGGTTGTGGATTGTGAATCATCAAAACCATTACGGTTGTGAGCATGTAGCCTTAATCTATTTTTAGGCTTGGTGGCCAGTGAAAATTGCAGGATATAGCACTTTCCTTTAAAAAAAAAAAAAAAAAAAAAATGCAGATAGTGACATAGAAAATAAAATCATCAGAAATTCAGAAAAATATATTTCATGTGAAAATTTGGTTTAAGAAATAGGTCATTTTTGGTTAAACATTCTTTTTAAGTAGTCTTTTTTTTATCACCCAGCTTTCCCAGAAAATAATAAAATGGACAACCTATTTTCCCTGCTGCTCCATTCAGGCCCTATAGGAGTGACAGAGACAGATAAATACAGCGCTGTTATCTTAGTCACTTCCATAGTGAATGATAAGCGCAGCAAGAGCACAGGGTTGCAGGAAGAAACGCGATACATCACCTCTGTGGTTTTTCCCACATCACTTTTTTGCTGCAGAACGCCATGTGGGGCCTTAGGCTTTATTGATGATCTATCCTCAGAATAACACTAACCTAACAATACGTGTGGCTTACTTCCAGTCACACGAACAAAACAGGCACAATATAGTCTCACCGGACTCAGGGTTACAGGATAGAACCATACACCTCCTTTCACCTCATGGAACTGCACTGCCATGCAAGAGCTGCAGCCTATTCTGGCCCAGTAATAAGCCCAGGATCTACACCAGGGATCTACCCAAGATCTGCCCTGGACCACACGTATGTCAGAAACCTGGGGCTGATTTATCTGGACTCCAGCACTCTGCCTGTCATCTTCTCACTATATATATATATATATATATATATATATATATATATATATATATATATATATATGTTTGCCTGTGGGTTGTTGGTGGTGGTAGCCAACCAAATGTGGTTGGCAGTGATCCGCCTGCATCCGCGTGTCGGCTCTGCTACATCTGTGATATGTGCAGCAGCCCCAGCTGTATGCACATCCGTATGGAGAGCAGAGCAAGCTGTGCTACTGCGCTGCGTCAGCTCTGCTACATCTGGCAATTTGGATCACAGGGGTTGTCTTGTCTGAGTGTCCTAGCAGCGTCTGTGTTAGACACGGCTGAATGGCTGCTGGTGAAATTTTACACAGTTTGCCCTCCCCCCAGCTCAGTCCGAAGACCACATGCACCTGTGTTATGCACACAAACTGCTAGCGCGCCGCCTCAGCTCTAATGTATCTGCCAATTTGGATTGGCATGTGTTGCATGATTGGATTGGCTTGGATTTGGATTGGCTTGTGTTGCGTGAGAGTGTCTGAGCAGCTTCTGCTTTAGACACGGCTGAACGGATGTTGCTGAAATATGCGACAGTTCTTCCCCCTCCCCCATCCAAGGCAGAACAACACATTCCCCATCCTACTTACTGAAACTCTACAGCCGATATACTCCTCTTGGCCACACACAGCTTGTATGTTCTGTAGTCTCCTGATCTTCCATGAGACTCCATTTTCTTAAGCTTTCACACTGTCTGGCTCCCTCCTCTTTAGCTCCACCCCCAATTAGCATGTAGCTCCGTCCACTGCATAGCGTGATCCTATGGGAGAATGGCTGAAGGGCCCGTGATCACGTTATCAAAGGTCTTCAAACGTAATGTGAGCCTAAATTTGTGCATAGTGGTCGTGTAGTGACGTCATTTACCGGGATAAAAAGTAGCCTATGTTTTAATTGGGGTTCCTATCTATGTATGTTGCAAACAAACATCCAAACCCACAAACTTTCACATTTATAATATTAGTAGGATTATGACTGTTACCATATGCACATGAGTGTATATAGTCATACAAATAGTTTATGGGACTTTGCTCTTTTTATGCACTGTGTATGAGCCCATATTTTCTAGAAATGCATTATTTACCTTTATAGAGGGTCAGAGCCATATGTTCATTTTATACAGTTCTTCTCTGTTTCCCTTCAGCATAGCCACCACTAGAGGACACTCACTGCATACATAGGTTGTATATTTATATGTTTAAAGGGAGTCTAACTCTCTCCATTCACTTGAATGGGAGTTGTAGAAGTAGTTGAGCAGGCAGCTAGATGGGACTGCAGCCCATAGAGGTACCAGATTCTATAGAAGCTTAAGGAGCGGGGGAGGTGTTAGCAGGAAACCAGTTAAAAATGAGAGACAAAGGCAGAGAAAAGATGGCATTGCAGATAAATAGGAAGTTTCTGTTTTATTCAAAGTGATTTATTCACATTATTATAGGTCAGTACTTCTCTATAATGTGCTATACGATCCAGCTGCAACTTAAAGTTAGAAATAGAGACTGTAAGTAGGAAAACTGCAGAATATAATTACAATTCACGATGATATAATGAACATAAACAATATTAATCATCATGTACACACACGGTACTATTGATTTACGCGAAGTCTGTTGCATGCTTAGGTATGCTGTAAGTATTGCTATGGTAAACCCTGCCTAATATGTTTATTAATTATGATCATTGGAGTCACCATAGAATAACTATAGGGAGTGAAGAAGTAGCAATTGCATCCAGGCTCTGATGAGACACCCACGCTCTGAGGATAACAGAGATATCACTGGTTTAATGAATGATACATGTAGGTGGGAGACCCTGCATTAGAGTCCAGAAGCTTCATGATGCTCAGTGACATGGACATTAGATGTCTTACAATTCCTATAACTGCAGGTTAACTGGTTAATGAACTGTATATGGACAAATAGGCGCCAATCTGCATAAAACTGCATATATTGTGACTATCCAGGATTCATTTCTGGCTTATGACTCTCATGTAATAATAAGTATTCCAGTAACATGACTATATAGGAGGTTTATATGAGAGGGTTGCAGTTCTACAGTACATGTCATGCTTGCACAGAATACACCTGAAGCAGAAGAGGTGAGAGCTGTCCTTGGTGCTGAAGTCAATAGTACATAGCAGAGCTGTTGGGGTGTCACTGAGGACAGTGTGTAGCCTCTTCCAGCAGCATGGATATGTCCTGTATTTCTCTGTCTCCTGTGTGTATATCACTCCCCCACATGCACAATCCTAGAAGCCACTCCTCTCCTCAGACTATACTGAGCTGCTCTCCAGCCTTGTACTAACAGGGATTCAGAGTAACGGAATAGCTCTAGCTCTCCAAGACAAGCCAGAGCACAGAGTATTTAAGGAATGGAGGCACATATTGCAAGCCAACCAAAGCCTCCTCTATCCAACCAGGGCCCCCAGTACCAGTGTCTCATGGTGCCCCTTACTTTATTAGAGAAAGATGTACCAAGAAGATAAGATCCTGGAGGAAGCGGTAGGATTAACATGAGAATGGGACATAGAAGGTGACAAGTCCCAGAAGATGTCCAACAACGTCTATGCTGCTCTCCACATCGTGCTCAGTGTCCTCATCCCAGTTGCCAACATACTGGTCATTGTCATCTTATCCAAACTACTGAAGAAAAAGAGATGCAAAAGTTACATCTTCATCCTGAACCTGGCTGCTGCAGACCTTCTGGTGGGACTCATGTGCATCATGGAAGCCTTAGATGATTTCTTTGATGGAGACTTTGATAGGAACCTTTTCTTCTGCTTGTTGAGGTTGTGCTTCACAGTCACTCCTTGCATTGGATCCATGTTAACCCTACTGTTAATCTCCCTGGACAGATACCTGGCAGTGAAGATGCCACTGTATTACATCAAGATCATGAATAGTAAGTGTGTTGGCATTTCTCTGGCAGTTTTGTGGCTGCTCTCCTTTTTTATTGGCCACATTCCTTTAATAACCCCTTCATTGCAGCACAGCAATTACACGGGGATCTGTGGACTCTTCTATGCAGCCAAAAGTGAATATCTTTACATTCTGTGCTTTGTGATTTTCATACCAGCTTTAGTGACAATTGTGTGTCTCCACACTGCAGTTGGAAGAATTGCCTATGTCCATCACAGGCGGATCCAGAGGATCAGAGCCATTGGTGGACTTCCTAGCAATCAGCCAGCACATTCATCACACTTTAAGGCAGCCAGGACAGTTCTTATAGTTATCATCTGCTTTACCCTATCATGGGGACCATACTACATCACTGGAATCATCCAAGCCACCTGCACTACCTGCAAGCTTGTGGACTTACTAAAGGATATTTTATTTGTGTTAGGGGAGGCGAACTCCCTTCTAAACCCTATCATCTATACATTTTCTTGCAGAGACATAAGAAGTTACCTATGCAAGCATATTATATGCAGAAGGAGAAAGGTGAATCCCCAGGGGCTAGCATTAGTCCAATTCACTAATATTGGTGCAACAGCCATGCACGAGGACTCCACACTGGCTCAAACATCTGGTGACACTGGTCATAACCTGTGCACGTTCATAGGTAATGGTGACTATAGTAAGGACACATCTTGAACTATATCAAGTACCAAAAGATCAGGATATAATCTGGTTAATCTGTGGACTCTCACCTGAAACACAAGATTCTGCTCTGCAGTTTCTAAAACATATAAAAATGACATTTCCTCTTGCTCAGGCAATATACCTTCTCCATTGGTGATACTGGAGCCGACATGGCAGCCTCACAGCTGGAGGGCCACAGGTTGCCTATCTCTGCCTTAGTGTTGGTCCTATGGACTTGTAATATTCAGGGATCTCATTCTGCAGAACATGTGGATTTCTGTGTAGTTTTACTTGTCTTTTCAAAGATGAAGCACAATTCTACAGGATTAGTGACTGCAGGTATATCCACGATTGGACAGCTCAAAAATCTCAGGATATTTATTGTGTTTTTAATATTTAATGTTCCTTGGGTTGGTAGGAATTTTATGGGATTTGCAGAACCTGGTTTCAGCAATAGATACAATTTATTTCATAGCCTTGAGGGTGATGGGCCGCTGCATGTTCTGGGAAATATAGATTTTTTTTTCTTTTGATACATTCAATATATATATATGTATGTGTCTGTCATCAGAACCCTGCATATCAACCAAGCCCTGCAGATAGGTTAGGGTCACCTGAATCAAACAGTATATTCCTATTGTGAATCTTTGCTTCAAAGAAGAAACAACTCCCTCATTGCTCCAAAGAGCTACTTTGCATATTGACATTGATTCACAAGGGGAACACAGTGTATGGATACACGTGACCCTAACCTATGTCTGTGGGATTGGGTTGTCATGCTGGGTTCTGGAGTCAGACTCGCTTTAAGGAATTGTTTTATTACATATAAACATGCAATGATTCTTATTGGATGTGCCTGTGAATTGCGATGTTGGTGGATAAACCAGTATTTTACTTGGCATTCTCTTATGTCTGTATTGATCTGATGATGACTTATTTACTAACAAAGTCTCCTAGTAGTAAATGATGCAATGCTCAGATTTATTGTGTAACATAGCAATAAATGGAAATTGCTCTAATGTCTGTCATGAGTAACAATATATTTGCACTTTAGGATCAGTTACAAATGATTATTAAAAAAAAAAAAAAAATCCACGATACTGTGTGAACAGCGCTTAGGTTATGAAAAAAATCCCTGATAATGGATCAGTCTCATTTAGTCTGTATTAACATTTGCAATGGAGGCTCCTTACATCACATATTATGCCATAAATGATCCCTAATTTGATCCTATTGTAGTCATTGTGCCCATTCATGCCAGGTATGAGACAGATCCATCTCTTCTAACATCTATGTTGTTTTGCTTCTATAATGGAGCAATACCTTGGAAATAATAGTGCAGGTGTGAATGAAGCATTCCTTAGTTTGCTTTCTCTTTTTAACAAAATACAAGTTAAGGCTGGGTACACACGGTGTGAGTTAACAGTGGGTTAGCCTTGTGAAATCGCCAGGGGCAAACGCACGGTGAAGTAGAGTTCAAGTATAGTAGATATGATTTATACAAATCCCATCTCCACTCTGCTGAATAGACTTGGAGAACAAAGTGTCTTTCTTGTGGGTTTTGGACACGCAGCATGTCAGTTATTGCTGTATGTTTGCTCATGGCTGTTGTGGCTGCCTACAGGCATTGAAGCTGTGCAGGGAAGGTGCTGGTAGAAAGCAAACAGTGCTTCAACCTTCATCCTTTTTGCAGTCATGTAAATAAGAACCAACAGAAACTGAGAATGTAAAGTAATGCAGAAGATCAGTGATAATGTGATAAGGAATAGTCTATGTCCATTAGTATATTCTCTAATCAGGTATGAGCTAGCACAAAATTGTCATTCAATGCTTCAGTGAGTCCTGATCTTGGTGACACTGTGAATAAGTAACATATGAATAACTAAGTAATTAAGTGGCACAATATGTCTTTTGTAAAGACCTGGTGGTTTAGTGTTCAGACCTCTGGGAAAATCCATATTTTTTTTACTTCCTAAATGGATTTCCAAAAAATAACATTTATAAAGTGTTGTCTGATCTCTGGGGGTCTCTCTCTTGGGATTCCCATTGATTTTGAGAATGGCAGTCTCATAACTACTCCTATTTGAAAGTAGTTGTGGTCGTCCATGTTCTCCGCTGCTCCGAAAGATTGCTGAGGACTAGCACAACTGCAGCTTTACTCAAATGAGGGGTTTGCTATCCCCACTCTTCTGCTCAATGGGGTCCTCTGCTTTAATAGGGATCACTATTAAATAACTGGTAAAGTTAAGGGTAAGTTTTATTGCACATGAAGGTACTTATATTGACTGCTTGTCATTGAGGTATTTAGTGCAGAAAATTCTCAGCTTACATGCTGTAGCAGTTCTCTCAATTGTTATCACTGTTGTCTTGGAGTGTTGGGTCTTTGGTTCAAATATTACTAGGGGCAACATCAGCAAAACATACTCTTGTAGGTTAACCATTAAATTGGCTGTAGCCTCCTTGTGATAGGGATCACAACGGTGACTGTTGTGATAATTTGCTCCCAGTAGGATGTAGACAATCCGACAATCCACTAAGGGCTTGTTCACATCTACGCCCGGGAGTCCGTTCTGTAGGTTTCCATTTCCTGCACAAAACTGGGCAGGAGACGGAAACCTGCAGGCATCTTTCAAACCCATTCATTTGAATGCGTTTGAAAAGAGTCCAGCCATGAGCGCCGGTGAGTGTTTTATGCTCTCTGCGGCGAAACTGTTTTTTTTTTTTTAACTGGACACAGAGTCGGGCATGCAGTACTCTGTGTCTGGTTTAAAAAAAATGGTTTCGCCGCGGAGAGCTCAAAACGCTCACGGCCGGACTTGGCATGACAGGTTTCCGTCTTCTGTCGGCAAAAGACGGAAACCTAATACGGAGTGCCGAACGCTAGTGTGAACCCAGCGACAGATATATGACAGAGGTTACATAAGTATGTAATACTGATGAAGAACCACTTACCTACCTGAAAGTGATAGATGCTTAGTAAAGGGAATGCATACAAATAAGGCTACTACTGTATAAGTTAGCAGTCATGCAGCTTTTGCAACCCACATCAAGGGATTCTCATGGTCTTAATTTTAAGTTAATTGACTTACAAGACCATGATAATTCCTTGACGCGGGTTGCAAGCTTGGGTATTTTGGCCAAAGTATGAACTCAGCATTTTGGCTTCCCTTGTCTCCACTCCCCTCCACTTCCTTTTGTATGGCACTCTTTATTGTAAGCGGCAAAGTTGTCTTTGGATTTACATGCACAAATAACAGAAGCTGTGTAAGATGTTTTACTAGACATAGCCAAAACCTGACAGCATTATGTAGAGATAGGGAGAAAATGAGAATATGTGTGACCGGGAGCAGAGACATCATTCATACCTAAGAACAGGACTGTAAGCTAGGCAACCAGCTGTAAGCACTGAGCAAAGAGGTTTAGCTGTATCTGACAAAGGGAGCAGGATAAACAAAGCAATGTTTTGGGTAAAACATGTCAGTTGGCTTAAATTACAAGTTTGCTTACAATCTTTAAGAAGGGAATACTGCTTTAAAGGCAACCTTTCACCAGGAAAATGAGGTGCAATCTGCAGGCGTCATGTTATAGAGCTGGAGGAGCTGTAATACCAGACAATGCCCATAGGTTTCATAGAAAACCAGGCATTGCTCTATAGGGGGCTACCTTTCCAAAGGTGCCGCAAGGAAAACATATTTAAATATTCCTCTCCCCCAATTCCTATTAGAGAATGCATGGTGTGTCAGAATGGCCACCCCACAATGTGGCCTGCAATTGCAGTCTACCTAAGGTGTCACAATACTCCTTCTGACTCACATGAATGACTTCTCAGCCAACCAATCCAGTACGATGACAAAGGCAATAATTCTAAAACAGGCTTTAATCCCAGACAATGTCTCTAGGATTTATAGAAAACCATGCATTGATCTATAGGGAGCTACCTCATCAAGCAAAACTTATACATTACGGAGGTGGCTTGTAACATTGCGGCTAATCTCCATCCTGCTGGAAACTAGTGTTCAAGCCTGCCCTTGTGTCAGTAAATATAGCATTTTTCTTGATATAGTGTGATTGCTGTTCAGGAGTAAAAATCTGTGTATGGTGATATTTTGAAAAGGAAATAAATGTAATGTCCTACCTTGCACTGTTTTACCTATGAAAAATGGTTACAAAAAGGCCTAAAATATTCTACTTCATTACTTATGGTAGAAGTCTAGCATTTAGCATGAATGTGACTCAGTATTTCTAACTGGGAACATCACAGGGTATATAACTACTTAAGATATCCTGGACTGATGAGCAGACGTCTTTGTTGATGTCACAAACACCACAGAGACCGATTAACTTCTGTGCCTGCGCCACCAGAAATGATGGCGGCTTGACTCTCTCCCACTGCTTTTTAGATGGAAAACTTAGACATTCGTGACATTTATTCAGCAAGAAGAGGAACTTGATCTTGATGGCGAGCAGCAAGAACTCATCTTCAGTTGATTCCTTCTGCAGATCTCTATCTCTTCCTTCCACCTAACAAATAAAGATAATAGTAGAAGTGCATGAGAAAGCCATAGTAAGAACGTTTTCCATTAAACTGTGCTTTCTGCAATGATCCAGTCATATTATTTCCTAAGTGTTTTCTGCTCATTTATGGTTGGTGTTCTGTCCATGGTTGTTCTGCTTTTCATGTCTTTGAAAAGCAGATCCATTTTTTTTTTGTTTCAATTTCTATACTTTGTACGTCTCTACTAGAGATGATCGAGTAGTGTTCGATCGAGTAGGTGTTCGATCGAATACTACGGTATTCGAAATACTTGTACTCGATCGAACAGTACTAGCTGTTTGAAGTTTAAGGTTCGATGCAGAACCAGTGTTGATTGGCAGAATGCTATACATTCTGCCGATCAACGCTGGTTCTTCTCTTACCTTTAGAAGTCTTCTCCGTGCAGCGTCCCCGCGGCGTCTTCCGGCTGGAATTCACTCTGCCTAGGCATCCAGCCTAGGCAGAGCCGACTGTGCATGCATGCCCTCGCATGCACAGTCGGCTCTGCTCAGGCGTCGGGCCGGGCAGAGCTGACTGCGCATGTCCGTGCATGACCGCGCATGTGTAGTCGGCTCTGCCTAGGCCCCGATGCCTAGGCAGAGTGAATTCCAGCCGGAAGAAGACGCGGGGACGCTGCGCCGGGAGAAGACTTCAAGGAGAATCCAGCCTGACCGTCACTCGTGGACTTGGTAAGTATAATTTTATCGAATTTTCGTACCCCTGAAACAAGCATTTCCCCCCATAGACTATAATACGGTTCGGAATCCGTTCGAACAGTTGAACAGTGTGCAGATGTTCGAATCGGATTTCGAACCTCAGACATTTTAGTGTTCGCTCATCTCTAGTCTCTACGCCTGTTTTCTTTCATGGATGCATAGACTTTCATTGATGTACTTTTGCAGACATGCTTCTGTTGGTCCGCAAAAAACACTGACATCTGCGTAAACACAATGAAATAAATGGGTACGTATGATTCGGAAATGCAAACAGGTGATTCACATCAGCCTGGTTCACATCAAGTTATTACTATAATGCTCATCTGTCCAAAAAGAAATGTTCTGAAAAAACTGATGTAGATGGAGGTCAAGAAAAGTGCATCTGTTTTACATAGACTTCAATGTTATAGAAGGTATATGTTTGTCTGTTTTCTAGCAGGACATGAAAACATAGTCTGCCACATTTTCCTGTCTTGCAAATAAATCTACACTTAAAAGAGCAACTCCCATATGAAACAATATACTACCTAAATATAGCCATGTATCTTAGATAGTTCTCGCTCAAATATTAGTTTACCTAACAGCTATTCCTTCTGATCCAGCAAGACAAACATTTTATCAACAGGAAGAGGGAACTAAGATGCCGCCAAACACCTCTGATGGCATATTATCTCCTTTGAAAGCATAAAAATCTGCCTGATGATTTGCCAGTATTGTGTATGGACACCTTAAAAACCGAAGAGGATATTTATCATAAGAGGAATTTTTTAAAGTCTGTTTTCCTGGAGTCTGTGTTGGTGTAATTTGCATCAAATTTAGCAAATGTTGTGTGATGTTTGATAAATTTGGAGCATCTATAGATAAAAAATTATTCATACGAGAGTGAAAAACTGCTGTTTGAAGGACGTATTTGCAACGTACATCACACAACCGTTTTGAGAACACATTGACTTCAATCTGTCTATTCACATACCTGTTTTTATGACTGATCATTTTTAACAACAGTCAAAAACTGACATGCTCTATCTATCTGTTTTCACAGAAACATTGGCACAATAGAAATGGATGGATACATTTTTAATTCATGTAAAATAGATTGACGTCTGTTTTATGTCAAAAAAGAAAGTCCAATGACATTAATCAGTTTGTTTTAGTTAAAAACCAATATCAAATGGATGGCACTCAGCCATCAAAATCAGCAACAAAGGAACAGATGCAAAATACATGTAAACGGCCATTAGATTCGTCAAATAATCGTCACTGGTGCAAATATAATATCTAATGATATATTCACACAATGGTGAATAACGGCCGTGTGAAGTCATGTGATGTTGTTAAGGTCATGGGTATATACTTTTTATACTTTTATATACTCTAAGCTTATGATGAAAGCATCTCCATCCAAAGGTAATGCCATGCAATGTTTGAACTGCTTAATAATGTCCTTTTGTTTGCGTCGAGGTAAACTATTTTCTGATATGAGAAGAATGAGAAGACACTGGGCGCCATGCCAAAGAAAGTTTGTGCAAAGTATCAAGAAACAGTATATGATAAGGAGTAAGACTTGAGCCTGCGCAGAGAGTCCGAGGAATATCACAAAGACATTCTTCAGTTGTTACACCAAAAAAGATGATTGGACCATGTCTGCCGCATAATGCTACGAGTACAATGACGATTGGTCAAACATATACTCTATAAGATAACAATAAACGCTTGTGAGACAGTCTATTCTGGTACACCTGCCGCGAGTAGCTCTGTGCGCAAGGAAACTAATAACTGACTATATTGTGAATTATTCTGTGTCCGTGGTACCAGCGCACACTCTTAATTTGGAAGACACCGATCATAGGTAGAAGGGCTGAAACAGGTCCTTGACAATGTATGTTTTAATATAGTTACCTGGGTCCTATTAGATTACTGTTTGCCCCCATTAGAAGCATTATCTTTGCTTTTACAATATGGCTCACAAGCACTTACCTTTGCTAATTTTTTTCCTCCAACACTTAATTTTGCTTGTTTCCCCATTGCCAAAAATGTGACATACATCCGATCTTGCCCAAATATTCTGATGCCCACTTGATGATTCAAGGCTACAAAGATTGGTTTAAACTGAGTACAAGGCTTGTCAATGTCTTGACTCTTCCACTGCCATCGCAGTACTCTTCTGCCTTGGCTGTCTGAGTACTGTCCTCCCACAGGATTTACATTGATCCTGGATATTTAAAGAAATGAAAGCATTTCATGTAACTGAAAATTAAAGTTAACAGGACAGTAAAATTGAAATAATGAGCGTAGGAGGTAACAGCTTGTCACCATTGTCATATATATATGTAGATATATTCTATATTAACATTCTAGAGGATGTTAAAATCAAATCACACAAGAATAATTACATTTTACTATACAAGTTCTGTACAAAAGACTATTGAGATTTCAACTATTTTATATTTCTAGCATTTTTCTTATTAAATCACTAGTTACAATGTCTCAATTATAATATTTTAAAGCTACATGCACAAGACTGATCCATATTCCACAGAGAACATGTCAACATTGCATCAGCATGTCATCAAAGAGGCTTGTACGATCCCATACTTTTCTATAGCTCTCGGTGCCAGGGAAGGTGGGAGGGACAGTAAAAATTGATGTCCCGGAAGTGTTTTTGCAACGGGAGCTATGCGGCGGAGATATTCAATCAAGCATATTTGCTCATCTCTAATCTATACCAACCCCGGGCTGGTGTGCGTTTCAATTCTGGTGTATAGGATCATTTGAGATGCACCAGAATTATTGAAAGGGTTATCAATTTTCTAATACTGATGGCTTATCCTTAGAGTAGGCCATCAATATTAGATCCACAAGGGTCCTACATTTGGGATTCCTGCAGATCATCTGTGATAGGACAGTGCACCTCCTAGTAATGTTTACATGCCAGGTACCACACTGTTCACATGCCATACAAACTTTAGCAGTGGCTTTAGGTACTGCAACGCTGCCCAAATGAAGTCTATGTTGATCTGTGGGGTCGTGGGTGTCGAACCCCACAGATTTTATATTGATGGCGAATCAATATAGAAAGTGGATAACCCCTTATTATTTTTTACCCCATCTAAGACTGGGGTAGACAATGTCAGTCTTAATACATTTCCCCTTTGTGTGCAATATGTGAGATGTTACTACTGTACTGTATGTAAACTACTGCATTTAAAATATGCCTTGCCTATATGTACAGTGCTATGACTTCTATATATATAAGGCCTGGATGGGCTCTTAGATCAGATTAAGATCTAATCTGACTTGCTTTGCTGTACAACTTCTGTCACTGACACGAAGGTCTAAAATTAGAAAGCAAAGAAGAAAAGGTGACATGTAAGTTAGTAGCCGTCTTACTGGTAATAATGTAATAGGTTCTCTTCCAATGTAGCCGTCATTCACATAAGTATATACCTTAGAAGTTTGAGTGAGCATGCAGAGCAATGACACCATTTCCCAGGTGGTGGTAGACACTAAAAGGGGGCAGTGACTTTGAAGCATTTTGTAAGTTACTGTTAAGGGTCATTCACATGGAGGAAAATGGTGAGGAATTTGGTGTGGAATTTCAACGCAAAAAAAAGCCTCCCATTGATTTCACTGGGTTCTGTTAGCTTTTTTTCCCCACTAGCGGAATTTTCCGCTAGTGCAAAAAAAAGTTAGGGGAACCCATTGAAATTAATGGGATGCTTTTTTATTCATTGATAAAAATTCAGAACCAAATAAAGCGCCATTTTCCTTTGTGTGAATGGACCCTCCAGCACAGTGTATGGACCTTGAAAAAACCACTAGCGTTTTTTCTACGTGTTTTTTTTGCCTATTCCACGTGAATTTTCCATTGACTGCGTTGGTTTTTGCAGGCGGAATCTGCCTACAGGAAGCTTTTTTTCCACTAGCGGAAAAAAAAAGCTAGCGGAACCCATAGAACTCTATGGGGAGGTGTTTGTTCCACGTGTATTCTATATTCGGATTCAACACCAAAATCCTCACCAAAAAACTCTGTGTGAATGGACCCTTAAGTATTCACATGACTAGTCTGTGTGTACAGAGTGGCAGCACTTTACACAACTAGCTAATAAGATGCCGTGCTATGCATGCATATGTCAGTGCTGGTTATAGAATTATGGCCTGAAGAAGAACATTACAATGTCTCACCTTTACTATCCAAGCATTCTTATTAATTCTAGGTTTCTTGAATCGCACAGCTCCTTAACAGTAGCATTTTTCTGTTAGTGTCTCTCATTATAAAGTATTACGTACAGGGGGATATAACAGGTTTAGACGGGATTGATACAAATGACCTTCTATCTTGCGTGCTCTTAGGATACTTCCACACAAGTATAATTTTATCAGTATCACTTGTTTTCTGTCCATAATACAGGGCTGATGTTAATCTATGAGTGTATTCACATAGGCATACAAAATACATACACAATTAAAACTGCTGTTTTTTGATTCCTCTATGTAAAAGCCCATTGATGTCTAGGGAGAATGATTAGAACATGGATGTATATCCATAAGTCATCTGCATTACATCAGTGTCATCCGTATTTTAACCTTTTCTCAGAATATTTCCTGCCTAGAAGATCTATCATTATTACCAATGCATTGTCATCTGGTTCATATCTGCTGTGTTCATTCCATTTTCCTATTCCATGATACCCATACTGAAGACAACCCCATTACATGATTGACACTGGACATGAATGAAGCCCAACAGATCCCATTGACTATAATGTGGTCCATCAGATTCCTGTTTTGGTATCCTTCAGTTTCCTGTATAAGAATACAGATCTAGTAGGACTAGAGGCTTCTGTTGTGACCGTGAACAAAGACGTGAACGTAGTTGAATATTTTCATATTGTGGATCCACATTGGATGTTTCAAAATAGGTTAGTGGTTAGTGTAAAACAGGCCGTAGGCCAGCCGCACACAGCGGTATTTAGATCAGCCAAAAGAAAGAGTAAAATATTAAAGAAAAAAACGAATAAAGAGACTTGCACCCTTTGCATATTTTGCATCGGCTCCTGTTTTTGGTTTGCAAATACTGATGTAAAATACTGATCTATATGCTGTTGTGTGAAAGTGGTTTTGGTCTGTGTTTACATCTGTGCAGGAGACTTAGGCCCCTTGCAGATAACAGCGGCGTGCTTCAGTGTGCTATCCAGGTTTTTCGCGGACAGTATACGGACCCATTCATAACAGCACAGCTGTGTTATCTTGACTAATAAAATGACAGACATTATGATGATCATTATAGCCATGGGGCCCATCTTGCTTTACAATTCTACTTTTCTATTTTGTTCCTTCTTTATACACATAACAGATTTGGTGTGATTTTATATGCTTCTTGTTCCGCTAAAACCAGGACTGGATCCATAAATGATAAGTACTTCATTTATCATTATTTACTAATAGTTTTCGCTTACAAAAATTTACCGAAATGTGCATCAAATCTGATATGTAGGAACAAGGTAAGAACAACTCCCCATTGCCCAACACTGCTATTTTATGACTTGTTACAGAAAAGCTAAAATAATTTGTCACGGTAGTTTATAAATGTACAACATGTGGCCTGAACATATGACGTATTTGCTAGAAATAATTTTTACCTCATTCCTGGTATGTCCATACCGGTGCATCTCAATAAATTACAATATCTTTGTAAAGTTCATTTATTTCAGTGAAACTCATATATTTTATGGATTCAATTCCACACAGAGTGATCTTTTTCAAGAATTTATTTCTGTGAATGTTTGATGTTTATGGCTTGCAGGTAATGAAAACCCAAAAGATACTAAATATCTCACAGAATTACAGTAAATTGTGAAAAAATATTGTAGGCTCATGGTGTCACCTGCCAAGGTTTTCTAACCGTTACATGATCCCTAGGTCTGGCTTTATAGGCTGCTCAATCATAGGGAATAATGTGACAGTTGATAGTTCTCCAGAAGTCAGTGTCAGGCCACTCATGATCCAGACTCAGCGTCAGAATCGTCTTAACTGGGCAAAGGAGAAAAGTTATGGACTGTTGCTTAGTGGTCAAACGTGTTTTCAGATGAAAGTAAATTTTGTATTTTATTTGGAAGGTCCCAGAGTCTGGAGGAAGAGTGGAGAGGCCTCTGTACACAATCCAAGCTGCTTGAGGCCTAGTGTGAAGTTTCCACAATCACTGATGGTTTGGGGAGCCATGTCATCTGCTGGTGTAGGTCCACTGTGTTTTATCAAGACCACAGTCAGCGCAGCCGCCTACCAGGACATTCTAGAGTACTTCATGCTTCCCTCTGCCCACAAGCTTTATGGAGATTCAGATTTCATTTTTTAGCAGGACTTGGCACCTGTCCACTCTGCTAAAAGTGCCAAGACCTGGTTTAATAACCACAGTATCACTGTGCTTGATGGCCAGCAAACTCGCCTGACCTTAACCACATAGAGAATCTATGGGGTATTGTCAAGAGGAAGATGAAAGACACCAGACCCAACAATGCAGACGAGCTGAGGGCTGCTATCATACAACCTGGGCTTCCATAACACCTCTGCAGTGCCACAGGCTGATCCCTCCATGCCACATTGCCACATTGATGCAGTCATTCATGCAAAAGGAGCCACAACCAAGTATTGAGGGCATTTACTGGACAAACTTCAGTAGGCCAACATATAATAATCACTCTACATGTACTGACTCTATGAAATAGATCACTCTGTTTGTAATGAATCTATTAAATATAGTAGGTTCACTTTTCAATAAAAATAAATCCCAAAAAAACATTGTCTGGCTTGTTGTACAAGGATTAATGCAACAGAAATAGGAGAATTCCTCTAAGCATGGTTATCGCACCCACAAGACTTAAGTGGACTCTAAAGCTAAACATTTTATATAGCAGTGTAAAGGAACAGTGTCTTCACATATACATTTCCCCAAACCATTGCCATTACACTACAGAGCTTGGTGGTAAGAAAAATAAATACATAAAGTAGTGGGTGTACAGAGCCGGATCCAGCAGCATCGCGAGAATGTGTTGTGTGCAGTTGAAGCTGCAGCCAATGAAGAGCTTGTACTTGTAATGCCATTCCTGGACATGTGAGACTGGCACCACTCTCATAACTCTTATCAGGTAGAGCAAGAAGCATTTTGGAGAGTCAAACCTTTATCAATCTATTATGATCTGTATACCGTAATGGAGGCAGTTTAGGGTTTTATATGTGATGAAAAGTATACTTTAAAAGTGTTAGGAGGATAGTGCTCTATAGTGTAAGGCATAAGACACAATAACCTTCCATACTATGGTTTAGGTCAATATTTTTATGATATTTATATATAGTTTTGATATGGCAATTTTAATTTGTCAAGGCAGTTTCAATATTGTATAAACTTAGATTTATTTTCACAGTCAAACGATAGGAAACTTGATTATCAATCTTTTCTAAAAATACTGTATTATTAATATATGAATAGAAATTCTGCAGATGACAGATGACTGTTTCTATATTGCAGAGATGGAAGATTACATTTCAGCAGCTCAGAGAGCAGTAAAAGCAGAGCTTATGAATACTGGAGCAGGTTATCTCTAACCAAACAGTGTCAGGTGAACATTCGTCTCATATATACTGTATACTTCACCCTTCACTGTTCATCAGTGATCATAGATAACCAGACAAATGTATGTTACATTTCTGCAATTATCTTATAAAGTCCTAATGTATGGTGCATATTATAATGTGACTAAATACTCTATATGTGCAAGGTCTCAAAGGTTACTTTAACCATTAACAATATGCTGTATATTTAGGAAGAAATTAAAAATAAATAAATAAATAAATAAATATATATATTTATATATATATATATTTATATATATATATATATATATATATATATATATATATAAATAACCTTGCTGTGTTTGTGAGTGAGCATTATCCTGCTGAAAAATGTCACTTGTAATCCCTACCATGAGAAGCAACATGTGTCCCGAGGATGTCCTGCACATATCACCAAGCTATTACTCTCACTCATATCACTGCCATATCACTGACTGCCATATGCAATGATTCCCAGGATCACCACACCAGAAGCTGGGGCAATGTGTCAAGGCAAGATTGAAATGCTCACAACAAGGTCTCCATACTTGAACTTGACCATTGTGTGATCCCAAACAGAACCTGGATTAGTCTCTGAAGACGTTCCAGTTCTGCTGCAAATAGTGTTATTGCTGACTGACTGTCAATTGCAGGACACGTGATGGGCACTGTGACACAAAATTTCCTTCTGCTAAGTGCTAGAAATAGTCCAGGCAAAGACAGGCATGTGTAATGAAGGAGCCATCTACATGGTGGATGAAGTAAGTGTGGGTCCTGCTCATGCTTGTCAGGGTCCATTCACACAGAGTAAAATGGTGAGGAATTTGGTGCAGAATTTCAGCACTGAAAAAAAAGCCTCCTTTTGACATCACTGGGTTCCTTTTTCTCCCAGCAGAAAAAAAAATCCACTGAAGTCAATGGGAGGCTTTTTTTTTTCAACGCCTAAATTCCACACCAGATTCCTCACCATTTTCCACCGTGTGAATGGACCCTTTCAATGGGTCAAACAATCTTCTGTACTGGTGGTCTGTTTGGGCCTGTTTGCTGAGTGTGCGTGCCCTCATATAGCCACTGCTCTGAAAATCTGCCAACTGGGCAGAAATGTCTTTGGGTACATAGTAGAAGCATGTCTAGAAGTCATTTATTTCTTATCCACTACCCAAAAGGAGTCTCACTTTTATGCCCTTTATTTACAAGACCCAGTGTCTAATCAGACTGAAACCTTTAACATATCAGACATAACTGCATGCCAAGTTTTGCAGCAATCTTGCATTTTTATTTGGGTTACATGCAACTCGAACAATTTATGTATACTAAAAAGAAGATTCATGATTAGAGATGTGCAAGCCTTTCACATCACTTCAAGTTCTTCCCATCCCCCATTGTAGCCAAAGTGGAGACCCTACTAAACAGAAATAATTGTGTACCCCCAGCAAATGCAGCAAAAACACACTGCTTTTTTTTCCTGCAACGTTTTCCATAGAGTTTTTTTGCTCCGACTAAATATAAGGGTGAGTACACATGGAGTAAAGTGCCGCGTGATGTGGCACATATACGCCGCGTGAGCTTTTGTGGGCCGTATATGCTCCCATTGATTTCAATGGGAGCTGAGATCGTATACGTGGCGCTATTTTACGGCCGTGATTTTGAACTCACCCTAAAAGGGAAACAATTGCAATTCTGTAGCTAAAATTAACGTGCAGCATTTTTTTTTTAAATAAATGTACACATTTTTGTTTTCCTGGAGCTCTTTTTTCCCACAGTATGTGGATTGCGTTATATAAAACCTCAATCATTTTGATTCTACTGTAAAATACAACTTTAATTTATTCTACGTTTCTGCAGCAGCCAAAATGGGTACGCTTCTGCAATGTGTGGCCTTAGCCTTAACCTGAGGAAATGATAGGACAGAGCATGAGTCACTTGCCGTGAGCTACAGTAGCCAGGTAATAGATGAAATTTTCTCTGCCATTGCTCCAACAAAGACCCCCAACTGCAGTGAAATGTTTTTGTCAGTTACTGATGTGGTTTTCACCTGCAGAATTCAACTTTTGCGCAGAAAAGGTTAATTGACAACCTATTAAAAGGGTTCCTCCATCTTATATGGGTCCTTTGAAAATAATCTGCTCATAAAAAGTCTTCGGGAGCATTCACACAGAGTAAAAGTTGCGCTGATTCTGCCACGATAACTCGCAGCAGAATCAGCACTGATAAAAAGCCTCCCATTGACTTCAATGGGTTCCGTTTAACGCATGTAACACATTGAAATCGATGGGTTAAAAAGCCTCCCATTGATTTCAATATGTTACGCGTGTTAAACGGAACCCATTGAAGTCAATGGGAGTCTTTTTATCTGCCACTGATTCTGCCCCCTTACTGTTTGGGATCCTTAGGAAATCACCTGACTAAAACCTCCAAACTAAGTATTCAATTTTCCTGTAGCGCCACCACAGGGGACATGAAACATTACACCGGTTTATGTAATTATTATTATTTTTTGCTTACTTTATAGCACTTTACAGACATTGTCAGTCATGCAGGACAGGACAGGTCCTCCTGAGTAAGATGCTTTTTGTAATCACCCTCCATTCCTAAACTGAAGTCCTTCCTTTATGGGAAGAATATGCAAATCTGTCTCCCAAGATGTAAACAGGAAGACAGTGCCTCTGTTATGCTGCCCTCTATAGCAGGGGTAGGGAACGTACGGCTCTCCAGCTGTTGCAAAACTACAACTCCCAGCATGCATACTTGCTCTTCTGTTCTTGGAACTCCCATGGAAGTAAATGGAGCATGCTGGGAGTTGTAGTTTCACAGCAGCTGGAGAGCCGAAGGTTCCCTATCCCTGCTCTATAGCAAGCAACCCTGAACAACATGCCCGACTTCCCAGAAGCCTTTGCTGCATGATGCGAGGTTATAACCAAATCAGTTTCTCAGGTACGGACGGCACCGTTTCTGTCTCTTTGGACGTCATCAGCGCAGCCTAGAGAGAACTGATTTGGTTTAAGTGAGAGGCTGTGAGACCAGATTGTGGGGATAACATCTATCCTTAGGGAGAGACCACCTATAAGTCTCCACACACCTGAGAAGGTGGTGCTTGCTTGCTATAGAGGGCAGCATAACAGAGGCACTGTCTCCCTGTTTACATCTTGGGAGACAGATTTGCATATTCTTCCCATGTTCCCTTGCAGTGGAGCAACTATGGCTATAAGTCTCCACACACCTGAGAAGGTGGTCTCTCCCTAAGGATAGACGTTATCCCCACAATCTGGTCCTTCCTTTAGTGACACTGAATTCCATAATGTGAAAATGTGATTTAAATGTTTTTATAGAATTTTTGGCTTGAAAGGGTTAACACATAATAAAGTAAACTGCTTATATAACATTATAAGGGTGCTTACACATATACTTATATAGTATATACAGCATTCAGTACATTACATACAGTACTGATATAAGTGCATATGCATGTTTTTTTAATACTTATGGCTTATTCATTTCCAAGAAATGTTATTTTTGTATTCTTTAACACTCCACAATCCTGCTGCCCAGAGAAACCATTCTAATAGTCGCACGATACTTTGGGAGACTGCCAATTTAGTTAATATTAGCAGCACTGGAACTGTACAAGTGCTGTGAATGTGCTGATCTGCAGCAGTCAGCAGGGAGACGGCTCCTATCACAATCAGGGCATTTTAGCATTAGCACACAGCTCTAATGACTCTTCACAACATGCCTTATTGAGCTGAAAGGAACCACAAAGCCCATAGGATAGTAGGCTACATCAGATAAAATGCACACATGGACTAGGTACAGTAACCAACCATATAAAGGACCGTACAAAGTCACAAATAGCCAATATATATAAAAAAGTTTTCCATATATTTTATTTATCAAAATTGTTAAAAATTCATTGTGATCAGCAGATGTAGATGGAACAATAGCAATTACATGGATATATACCAAAACGCAAACAACGGACCAGACTTATAAATATAAAGTGGATACTATATAATAGTCAGAACACACAGAAAAGTTAATAATCGGGATGACATATATTGTTCCATCTACATCTGCTGATCACAATGAATTTTTAACAATTTTGATAAATAAAATATATGGAAAACTTTTTTTATATATATTGGCTATTTGTGACTTTGTACGGTCCTTTATATGGTTGGTGTTTGAAAATTAGGCCCGTTGTGCTTATTGAGGAAACCTGTTTGTGTCTAGGTACAGTAAGCCAAAGGCAGAGTTTTTGGAACATACCATACATTCTTGTTTGGGTGGTAGCATGTAGCTCTTCCAGAAGATCCAAATACTGCTAGGATGTCTGCGCCGTGCTCTGTGTCTTCTTGAACAATACAGATGGATTCTCTTATCTTACGTGGAATAATTATAATGGCCAGGTTACCAGATGGATAGCTGCAAGATAAGGCTAATAACTAATATTCTTATCACTACAGATTGTGCCTGTATGATACACACAATGGCCCTTAGGCTAAGTTCACATGTGCATCAAGTATCTGAAGTACAGTAGACTCCACTGCAGGATGCACCAAAGATTGCTTGGAGGACTGCACGGAGGACTTTTCTTTCTGCTAATTTCAATATAAAAACACCAAAAACGTGACGGACACCTGGTGGACTCCATTACAGTCTATAGGGTCCGCAGGTGCCCGTGGATAACCACTACTTTAGCAGATGGGCTCTCCATCATTTGGGTCTCTCAATGGACCCAAATGATGGATGGCTGCAAAGAATTCCCTGACTACTTGTGTAAAATAATTATCATATGTGCATGCATAAATACATCATAAATACATGCATAAAATAATTCTCATATATGTATACACTCCACTCCATTGCTCCCTACTAGAGATGAGCGAACAGTGTTCTATCGAACACATGTTCGATCGGATATCAGGGTGTTCGCCATGTTCGAATCGAACACCGCGTGGTAAAGTGCGCCAAAATTCGATTCCCCTCCCACCTTCCCTGGCGCCTTTTTTGCACCAATAACAGCGCAGGGGAGGTGGGACAGGAACTACGACACCGGGGGCATTGAAAAAAATTGGAAAAAGTCATTGGCTGCCGAAATCAGGTGACCTCCATTTTAGACGAATAGTGGATTTCAAATCTGGGTCATATGAGAATGTGAACTTTGTGACTATGAGACAGGGATAGCTGTACAGGCAGGGATAGCTAGGGATAACCTTTATTTAGGGGGGAATGTTATTAAAAATAACTTTTTGGGGCTCTATCGGGTGTGTAATTGTGATTTTTGTGAGATAAACTTTTTCCCATAGGGATGCATTGGCCAGCGCTGATTGGCCGAATTCCGTACTCTGGCCAATCAGTGCTGGCCAATGCATTCTATTAGCTTGATGAAGCAGAGTGTGCACAAGGGTTCAAGCGCACCCTCGGCTCTGATGTAGGAGAGCCGAGGGTGCACTTGAACCCTTGTGCACACTCTGTTTCATCAAGCTAATAGAATGCATTGGCCAGCGCTGATTGGCCAATGCATTCTATTAGCCCGATGAAGTAGAGCTGAATGTGTGTGCTAAGCACACACATTCAGCTCTACTTCATCGGGCTAATAGAATGCATTGGCCAGCGCTGATTGGCCAGAGTACGGAATTCGGCCAATCAGCACTGGCTCTGCTGGAGGAGGCGGAGTCTAAGATCGCTCCACACCAGTCTCCATTCAGGTCCGACCTTAGACTCCGCCTCCTCCAGCAGAGCCAGCGCTGATTGGCCGAATTCCGTACTCTGGCCAATCAGCACTGGCTAATGCATTGTATTGGCGTGATGAAGCAGTGCTGAATGTGTGTGCTTAGCACACACATTCAGCTCTACTTCATCGGGCTAATAGAATGCATTGGCCAATCAGCGCTGGCCAATGCATTCTATTAGCGTGAACTGAGTTTGCACAGGGGTTCTAGTGCACCCTCGGCTCTGCTACATCAGATTGCTACATCTGATGTAGCAGTGCCGAGTGTGCATCAGATGTGTAGTTGAGCAAAACTGACTCAGCACTGCTAAGTCTCTGCATTCGCATAGGAATGCATTGGCCAGCCTTCGGCCAATCAGCGCTGGCTCTGCCGGAGGAGGCGGAGTCTAAGGTCGGACCTGAATGGAGACTGGTGTGGAGCGATCTTAGACTCCGCCTCCTCCAGCAGAGCCAGCGCTGATTGGTCGAGTTCCGTACTCTGGCCAATCAGCGCTGGCCAATGCATTTCTATGGGGAAAAGTTAGCTTGCGAAAATCGCAAACTGACAGGGATTTCCATGAAATAAAGTGACTTTTATGCCCCCAGACATGCTTCCCCTGCTGTCCCAGTGTCATTCCAGGGTGTTGGTATCATTTCCTGGGGTGTCATAGTGGACTTGGTGACCCTCCAGACACGAATTTGGGTTTCCCCCTTAACGAGTTTATGTTCCCCGTAGACTATAATGGGGTTCGAAACCCATTCGAACACTCGAACAGTGAGCGGCTGTTCGAATCAAATTTCGAACCTCGAACATTTTAGTGTTCGCTCATCTCTACTCCCTATCATTCTGTTTACTTTGCTGCAGTGAGGACATGATGTACATGCACGTGATCACAGACATGACTGACCTTACCAGTGATTCTAGCATGTACAGATGTATCAAATGTAACTTGACACTAGAGAGTTATCAGTAAAAGATGATATTTTTCTACTTAAGTCTGGAACTAAGGCTGCAGCAGTGATGTACATGTATAGCACTTCATTGATGGGGAGAAATAAACAAAGACTGACGTGGCCGCTCAAGTGGAGCTGGTGACGTCACAGAGCTGAAGAAGCAGCAGAGGAGACTGAAAAGTGGGAAGCTTTATTTTTCTCTGCTTAATCCCTGTAAACAGACATTGCTCATGCATTTCTATTACTGAAATTCAGACATACGATTGCAGGCAAAAGCCTTTCAGATCAATGACAGCTCACTTAGGGTCCAATCACACGGAGGAAAATGGTGAGGAATTGGGGCCACACGGTGGCTCAGTGGTTAGCACTGCAGCCTTGCAGCGCTGGAGTCCTGGTGTTCAAATCCCACCAAGGGCATAAAACCATCTGCAAGGAGTTTGTATGTTCTCCCCGTGTTTGCATGGATTTCCATCCCATATTCCAAAAAAGACATACTGATAGGGAAAAATGTACATTGTGAGCTCCATGTAGGGCTCACAATCTACATTTTTTTAAAAAAAAAGGAAAATGGTGAGGAATTTGGTGTGGAATTTCAGCGCTGAAAAAAAAAGCCTCCCATTGACTTCAATGGGTTCATTTTTCTGCTAGCATTTTTTTGACAGTTTGTTTTAAAGGACCATCAAAACAATAGTACGTTAGGGTTGAGCTGATCTTGAGATTTCAGGATCGATTTCAAAATCCGATTTCCGATCATTTTCCAGCCGATGGCGATCGTGAAATTTGCTCGATCGCTGATCGGGTTCCGATCTTTTCTGATCCCAATCCTCAACCCTAGTCAATGCTTCTCTATGGGCAAAGTCACTTAAGGGTTGAGCCGATCTTGAAATAATCTCCGACCTCGATCCCGCTGGAACAGATCGGGTCTGAATTCCGATCACGATCGTGAAATTTACTTGATCGCCGATTGGAATCCGATCTTTTCCAATCCCAATCACTCAAGCCTAGTACATGTCCTATTTTTCCCCTGTTTTTAACGGATTCTTCAATAGACTCAAATCTATTAATAATTCCTGAAAACAGGTACCCTTCAGATGCAAGCCGTCTATTTTATCTATCGGTCATGTGTTAGGCTAACTCAACATTGACTGGTGTTCACCAAGTAACATTATGAATACAAGACACAGAAGAAAAAATATTATCTTAAAGTGAAACATATACTTTTATAGTCTGAAGCTGTACCTGAACATGTACTACTGAACTTTTTTTCTTCTAAAAAACAGAGCACACCATAGCAATACAGTAGTAAGGCTGAGTTTACATTACATATTTGCTGTACTTTTATTGTGTTTGCCAGTATAACATACATACAAGCTAACTATATCTATAGTATTATATCAGCTAAACAGAGGACAAGAGTGTCTATTTTGGCCTCCACCAGTGAGATATTTGACAGTACAGTACACCATATTATGTATTATAGGTACAGGCTGGCCAAGCAGTAATGTAATAGGGACAACCTGACGGGTCTGTTAATACCTTTGAAATTCTGTGTAACAGAAACACAGTGTAGACAGTGTAGACTAGTCAGTCTAGCTTGGTAAATCTCCTCAATGCAATGACTGAAATACAGCTAAGATGTGACCATTGCTTTCAAGGATACATTAATATCTTCACCACATATAAATGGTAACTAGATTCAATAGAAGCAAATATAATCCTAGCATTACATAAGCAGATCACGCCATCAGATGCTCTCGCCATCACATGGTGTAACTGTGTGAGCTGGAAGGATGGAAAACTGCAAAGTATTCACTGTTAAGTGATAAGCTACAGTATGTAAATCACTAAAGTGTATTATATCATCACTAGCTGGTACCCGCGACTTCGTCTGCGGTGATTGTAGAAGTGGGTATATACAGGCGCGGGTAAGGTTTTCGTACTGTGTATAAGGTATGGGATATGAAATGTAACTGTGTATCTTGTTTTTGTTGTATGGGAAGAATATGCAAATCCACCTTCCATGATGTAATTAGGAAGACAGTTGCTGCCTCATTGTTGCAAACCAATAGAGGGCGCTCACTGGAATGTGCAAGCCTGTCTTAAGACAGGATTCCAGTGAAATAACCCAATAATGGCTGCTCCCTTTAGCCTCATGCCCGACCTTCCAAGAGGCCTTTGTTTAGCAATGGCACTGGGATTAATACCAGGTATAGTCTCTCAATCGAGGACAGCTGTTTCGATCTGGTTGCATCTCTTCAGCCCGATGTAGAGAGGACTATAACCTGGTAGAGGTGAGAGGCTTAGACAGGGTTCGGGGGATATTGTCACTCCTTAGGGAGAGACCACCATATAGGTGTGTGGAGACTTGTTAAGCCTTTAGCACTCTACTTTGCAAGGAACTATGGGAAGAATATGCAAATCTGCCTTCCATACCATAGAGACTATACCTGGTATTAATCCCAGCATCATTGCTAAACAAAGGCCTCTTGGAAGGTCGGGCATGAGGCTAAAGGGAGCAGCCATTATTGGGTTATTTCACTGGAATCCTGTCTTAAGACAGGCTTGCACATTCCAGTGAGCGCCCTCTATTGGTTTGCAACAATGAGGCAGCAACTGTCTTCCTAATTACATCATGGAAGGCAGATTTGCATATTCTTGTTTTTGTTGTAATTCTGAGAGCACATGAGACTTTTGTGTTGAATGTAATTTGTATTTCAGCCGCTATACGGTGTTGGTATAAACTGTACATAGTGTCTTTGGGACAGAAGTATTTCAGGTTAATATACTTTGATATACGACATTATATGAGTTGTTATTTTGCGCCAGTACATGTAAGTTTTGGGCACAGGATACTCTTGAGTAAGCAACATAAAGTCTGGCCCTGTGCATGACAGTTTAGTAACTCCATGCGCCTCTTATTAATAGCAATTAACCCCATCATGTCCCTCACATTAACCCCAGTGTAAGAGTTACTGATAGAGATGAGCGAGTACTGTTGGGATCAGCCGATCCGAACAGCACGCTCGCATAGAAATGAATGGACGTAGCCGGCACGCGGGGGGTTAAGCGCGCTGGCTACGTCCAAGCGGAAGTACCAGGTGCACAGGGGTTAATATGAGGGACATGATGGGGTTTATTCCTATTAATGTGAGGCACATGGAGTTACTAACACTAAACTAATAACCCCATGCCTGACATTAATGAGAATAGGAAGTAAAGGAAGGAGCTGTGTGTTTCTTACTTTCAGTTTGCTAGCAGCTTCGGCAGGAGCTATCACTATAGCAGGCAGAGACTTGAGCGATTAAGCTCCACCCCCTGGGTTTCCTGCACCCCTCTCAAAGGGGAGTGTCCTTATGCCTCAGCTCTAGCAGAGACTTTATTTAACTCTTGCAGGTCCTGTGCTGCTGGCGTGCCAGTGAAATATGGCAGGAGTGCCACTCTTGGCATGTGTGCCAGGGGTTGTTGACCTCTGCTGTAGGGGGTAATATGAATTTTGTGGCTTGCTATGGTCCAAAGTGTGTGAGATTGCAGAGATAGTGATGTGAGTTTGGGTTTTGTGGGGGTCCTGGGAAAAACGTATGTGCGCTATTGTGATGAAAAGTAGCCTATTGCGCAATCGAGTGTAGGGACTATGTTTGTGGAAAATTTCAGCCAAATCGGTGGAGCGGTTTTTGCGTGATTGACCGCCAAACATCCGAACATCCAAAGGGTCCTGGGAAAAACGTATGTGCGCTATTGTGACGAAAAGTAGCCTACTGCGCAATCGAATGTAGGGACTATGTTTGTGGAAAATTTCAGCCAAATCGGGGTCCAAAGTGTGTGAGATTGCAGAGATAGTGATGTGAGTTTGGGGTTTGTGGGGGTCCTGGGAAAAACGTATGTGCGCTATTGTGACGAAAAGTAGCCTATTGCGCAATGGGGTGTATTAACTATGTTTGTGGAAAATTTCAGCCAAATCGGTCAAGCGGGTTTTGCGTGATTGACTAACAAACATCCGAACACACAAAGCCACAAACATCCAAACTCACAAACTTTCACATTTATAATATTAATAGGATGACAAATGCTAAATCCTGTCTGCAATCAATAACTAGCTGCTGCTATCGCCTTGTGTTCTACTGTATAACTGGTTAGGTAATAGAAGGGCTTACATATCTTGTATGCTGCATATTATTTCATATGACATCTCTTTCCATTACAAGCAAAAACTTGTATTTTATATAGACATGGCAGCAGCAGACAATAACATGTATAAACAATATGAAAATGTACATAAATGCAGTTTTGCTACAGTGCAGTTAATCTAATCTAATTATTGCACTTCTTTTTATTTTATCTGCATTGCAAATGATAATACTCAATGGGAGAAATTTATTAAGACTGGCGTTCTGTATGGCAGTTTTAATCAAGTCCTCGGTTGGCAAAAGATGCACCTGAATTATTAAGAGGCTTTGGGCTCTTAATACTTCAAGTGCGAATTGTATCCTAGGCCACTCAGGAACTGATAGCCTACCTTAGGCCGGGTTCACACGGGGTTTTTTGGGCCGGTTTTAGACGCAGAATCTGAGTCAGAATCCAGTTAAAAAAACCACCTCCCATTGAAATCGATGTGCCCTTTCTTCAGGTGGATTACGCGGCTCATTCAGCCGTGGACGTCCGCCTTGCGACACTCCCTCACGACTAGGTCTATTGATTTGGGCCTAATCCGGAGCAGAATGTCGCGTCTGGATGCCAGTGCACTGCACTGGCATCCAGTCGTGTCTAGCCGTTTTTGGACTGGACGGTATTGGACTGTATTAAATTCCAGTCCAAAAAACCCCATGTGAACCTGGGTCCATTCACACAGAAGAAAATGGTGAGGAATTTGGTGTGGAATATCAGCGCTGAAAAAAAAAGCCTCCCTTTGAAGTCAATGGGAGGCTTTTTTTCAGCACTGAAATTCCACACCAAATTCCTCGCCATTTTCCTCCGTGTGAATGGATACTTAGTATTTGCCCTGTTCTATCAACTTTTTAAAAAAGGGGCAAGCAAGGAGCAGAAGGAACAATGCAATGCATCATTGGCCCAAGAAAGTACTGTGTGCCAAATATTTACCTCCCATCTATGGTAGAAAATTATTAAATTCCCTCCAATGAGCATACCTTATTAAGAGCTTTTTTCTAAAATTTGTGACCTTTCTTGAGTCTTGAAATAAAAGGAGGAGCAGTGATATAGTGTAGTAATCAAATTAAAAGGGATTAGTGAGATTGCCCCAAATGGCCTCTTACCTCCTGATATTGTGAATTTGTCACAACACCAAATCCAGCATATAATAAACCAAGGAGTGGTGGCAGCAACCTTCCCCTTCACGCAACACGAAGTGGCGTAATTAACGTAAATTCAATAACCAACACGGCACAGGACCACACTGGTGGGGAGGAGTTCGAGTGAAGTGCACACAGTAAATTGCTGGAATCATGACTAAAGAATCTTCAATGCTTCTAGTAATAAATGTATTGAAGATTCTTTAGTCATGATTCCAGCAATTTACTGTGCGCACTTCACCCGAACTCCTCCTCACTAGTGTGGTCCTGTGCCGTGTTGGTTATTGAATTCACTTTCCTGAGTCTTGTCACTCATAAAAGTAGCATGAAATGTGAATGTCATTAAAAGGAAGGGCAGATTTAACAGATTTCAGTTTCTGTATTCAGGACAGCCAAAGATGTGCCAAAATAATTAAAAGGTGGGCATGTTTAGTACATTCTTACAACAGTAAACTGCGGTTTAACATGCTATATAAAATGCCAGTCTTAATAAATCTCCCCCAATGACTTTTCACTTCACCTGGTGTGCTAATGCCCATTATGAGACATACCAGAGAAGACTCTGTACACACTAACAACACATTTGTCACTGAGAGAATGTAATGTTTGGCGTGTGAAGGATACAAAATCTGTGCAGTTCCATCTGGAAAAACTGTGAGGAATTTCCTTCCTGTCCTGTAATATTTTTCGACAAATCTCTCTGGCATCATCTGAAATAAAGCATGAAACAGTCCACAGTGTGCACATATTACCACATATTACATTCATACACTTGCACAACTGATTTATTACAAAGGAAAACACATAAATGTGACACCTAAGGGGACATTCACACGGGGCAAAATGGCTCAGATTCTGGCGCGACTCCGCGCAGAATTCACCCGGTCTCCGCGCGAATTCCGTGCGGGATTGCTGCCAGAATCCGCGCAGTTAAAATGCCACCCCAAAGAACTCTATTGAGAGGCCTTTTAACCGCGCGGATCCTGGTGGCAATCACGGAATTCGCGTGAATTCCGTGCAAAGTCACACCGAGTCATTTTGCCCCGTGTGAATGCCTCCTAAGAGACAACTGAGACGGGGATGTATAGTATTTTAGTTTTGCCATCTAATGTTGTGTTGTTGGTTGGGCCAACCTCAACACCAAAACCACCAGATGCCACTCAATTAGTGGGCGATCACTCCTACAACAGTGGGCATCACTCCTATCAAAACGTTCAGTAGTGGAAGTGCTGGCCCTCACTTTTAGCTTCAAAGGAATTTATAGAATTATAACTTGGAAACAACAGGAAAGCTAGGTAAGGGTCAGTGCACACTAAGTTTTCTAGGCACTGATTTTGACGCTGATTCCACCTCAAAATCAGCCTCCAAAAAAAGCCTAACAATAAAACTATTGGGAGGCTTTTCTTGGAAGTTGATTTTGAGGTGGATTCAGCGTCAAAATCAGTGCCAACAAAACTTAGTGTGCACTGACCCTTACAGTGTGTAAAACATTCCAAAGAAAATAATATTCATCAGTAGAAATAATATTAGCCAAGGGATGGGCATTGAAAGGAAACACACTTCTTATAATAAAAGGTTACAATGATTGATCCAAAACAATAAATCCTACAGGAGAATAAGGATAAAAAGAGAAACAACCAAAAACACTTGGGAAAGATAAAGGGGTGGGTAGCGCTATAGAGCAGGAGTTGGGGTGGGAGTGTAACACATGGCCGCATTAGACCCAATGAAATCCTTAGAATAAGTCATTAATTAGATATTGCCAGGTAGGCCACACTTGAGCCCCTGGTCAATCAGCTGTTTGAAGGGACTGCAGTGTTTTTAGGTGCAGCCTCTTCAACACTCAACAAACAATGCCGTACATTTGTGAAGTGACTGTGCTTGGTATCACTGATCAGCCCATTCACTTAAATGGAAGTGAGTTGTGATCAGGCCATGTGACCAAAGAACGTGATATCATACAGTATGTACCTGTGTAATAGCAGCGGTGCTGATCCTTTGGGGTTCCTGGTGGTGGACCCCTACAGATGTTCACCTGAAAACCTAAAAAACTCCTTTAGGTTGAAGCCCCACATGGCATTATATGCTGCAGCAAAAACCTTAGTGTTTTACAGTCCCATCCACACATTGCAGAAAAATGCCCTTTGTGGAAATGCTGAAATTTCCAAAACCATTGCGTTTTTGGAAATTGCTGCATGTCAATTATACCTACAGAGACACTGGTGGTTTCCCAATAGGTATAACTGGAGCAGAAAAAAACCGCAATGAGTTTCCACTGAATTTTTTCTTGTAGCGTTTTTTCACAGTGGTCTGCTACGTGGAGCCTTAGCCTTTAGTTGTTGGTGGATCTCTGCTGTTTTTTGAAGAGGATGATGAGCTACAGTGATTCTTCGTAAGTCAGTTATAAGCTAGGTGTATAAAGGTATTGCTTTCCCTACAAAGGATTAATAAAATCTGTTTAATAAAAATCTAAATGCTGAACCTTTAAAGACGCTGTTATAGACTGTAAGTATTACCATATCACTAGTAAAGTCATATAGAGATGGCTCTTGATCCAATGATTCTGCATCAGATATCGTATCTTCATTGTCTGGAGGAATGGTCCAGCTGTCTCCAGCAGGAGGGACACTTGAAAGCTGGTAGGAAATGGTTTTCATCGGCTTCCCATCTGTCATTAAGAGGTAGAAAGTCCTACTGTGAATAGCTGTATTTACTCTCATCTAACATAAGGACATATACATCAGAATGCAGTGCGATTTCATAGTTAGATTTTAACACATAAATGGATGTTCAAGGATTTTTTTTGTGTACTTATTAACCCATCACTAGCACTAACAGACCTTTCTTAAAAAAAAAAAAAAAAGATTTTCTGCCCAGAAAACCCCTTTCAGGTTCGGTAGGCGACTCCCCCCTTGCTCCTAGGTAGTTTATCACAGAGCACTTAGGAGTATCCCACAATACCTATGCAGCAGTCAGAGAAGTTGGTGGCCATTTTACAGAAATGAAGAATGAATTAGGAATTGTAGTAACTGTACTACAAAGGTTAAATAAGAGGTTACAGGGTGCTTTAACTATGTATTATGCATTTATTGTTACATTTTTATTGGGAATCGGAGGGCTGCTTTAACAGCCCTGTATTTGCTCCTGTCAGAATACTAAAGAAGGCAGCCAACATTCGTATCTGTCAAGACAACTTTCACTTTCTTATTCTTTCCTATCTAAAGACAGTGAAGGATACAGAGAGGGTATAATGAACAAAGGCATACATAGTTTTACATTAATAGATGCATTATCCTAAGAGCCTGTTACAAATATGCATTATCTTAAGAGGCTATTACGGCTTTATTAAGGTTTTTCAGGCCCATTATAAGGATTGAGCATTCATAGGAAACACCCATAATAGTGCTGAGACCAGCGGACCAACAAGCAAACACTATTACATCTCTTTGGAAGATAAAAGATGGAAGATTATCGGCAGCACATAAACCAGTGTAAACAAGGATGTGTTGCCGATAATAAATGCAGGAGAATGGAGACGGAACGCAGTAGTGATTGTTCCTTCCCCATACATTTTAATCAGCCAATAATAATAATGCGGCAAAGTAAATGAGCGCTGAACGCATTGATTGTTGCCTAGACTCACAAAATACAGAGATTGGCAGCTTTCCCTCTGTGAGTGTGTAAACATAAGCTGTCTATGTGGGCACAGGAAGATGGACTTGAGTGTTTTATCCCTAAGTCTATGTACAATAAAGCAATGAAATACCCAGCTGGATAAGTCTAGGTTCAGTGACTTCTTCTCTCTCTAATGTAGTCCTTAGACCAGTGTTTCCCAACATTTTCAGAGTCAGGGCACCCCTGGGGGGAAAAAAAATATTTCACCGAGCACCGCTACCAAATAATTTTTAACACAAAAAACGTCTTAATAACAAAGATAATGTTACATGAAGGCATGTAGTCATCTTCACCCCATGGCGGGTTTCCAAGCCACCCCTGGCTGCAGTGGTAGCCCTGTTTGGTATCACTGCCTCTAATAGAACAGCGATATGTTGCAGATTCCTATTTACAGGTGTATATGACAAACTATATTATGCCAGCTGTCTTGCACATATAGCATATTCTACATTGCTGGTCACTAGCATATATTTTTAGACATATAGAAGATATTAGTTGGTCAGTGTATCAAGGAAACATCTCTGAGTCCACTGACAGGCTACTGGCTTCCATAAATGGTGCATACATTCGGCTGATAGAATTAGAAATTCCCAACAGCTCTGCTAATAGAATGCTATTAGGAGATTGCCCATGGGCATAAGGAAACATATTCTAATTATATTACGCACTGGCTGATAATGTAATTCCCTGATATAATAACCAAAGTGGCTCAAGGTAATGCTTCTAATTGTTTCTCAAAGACTACTAACACCAAAATGTTATCATTGTGTGACTTTTACCACAAATCTGTAAAAACAGTCACACCCTTGAAGGCACTATGTATTGCCCATTGTTTTCTTGTCTGCCAACTGTAAATTCTATGCTGTATAAAAAAGAAACAATGTTGCAGGAATTAAATGGTTAGAACGAGTTTGTTACTGCTGATGAATGGTATTCACATTGCTAAGGCTAGGTTCACACTAGTGCCGGGCTCTCTGTCATTTGGGTCCACCGGGGAACCTGAACGATGGAGAGCCTATCTGCTAAAGCAGCGGTGACCCACAGACACCAGTAAGGAGTCTGCAAGGTTTCCACTCTACTGAAACTGGCAGAGAAATAAGACCTCCTTGCAGGACATTTCTCTCTGCAGATTTTCAGTGGAATCTATGGAGACTCTGACACAGATGTGAACGTAGCCTAAAGCTGTTTATACAATATTTTCTGTTTATACGGTGACGGGATATCCTAGAGCACCAGTATATCTGTAATAAAAAATGAATTAAGTGATTACAATGAGATGACCAGTAATTGTCGATTTCCTTATATTACGTAGAAGACATATTTATAGAAAAACTAGTTGTGCTCAGAATGGAGGAGTTTGTTATATTCACACACAATAAAAGCAGTATAAAGCAAATGAGCACATTCGGGCCCTAATAAAGCACTGTCTCTACATCATTAACCCATATCAGAAGAGCCATTTATCAGCCATCCAAACAAAATAAACATTGCAAGCTACAGTCCATTATACCCGAGCCTTCTTGTAATAGTAATGTAATCCTGAGGATAAAGCTTTTTTATAGCCTGAAATAGAGGCAGCGTGTAAATACAGCTACAGCTGGGCACACACTGCTCCTGGCCATCTTACGGCTTAAAACAGATCTAATTTTAGACTTGTACAAGAAGACATGTTACTGTATCAACAACGTGTTACATGGGAGATGGTTCACGCTGACCTGCTATGCCATTGCATAGGATAGAGAAATAATGTATGCAATGGGTGATGGAAGTTATAAGTTATAAAGAAAATGAAATCTAAAAGTTAAGATACACTATATTAGAAATAATACGATAGACAGATAGAAAAGAATGAAATAAAAATCGAAAATTAGACAAAAGTTAAAGGGAGTCTGTCAGCAGTACATTGGAACGGGGCCTTATAATAGTGGTATCTTTTATGTGATATAAGGACATTTGAGGACCCTTCAGGGCATAGTAGCACCTGCTACCAGTGTACCCCCTATAGCAACACCCCTGAACAGATAAAGAGAAATGAAAGAAAAAGAATCATCTTTGCACTTACATTCAGTAATAGTTGTTGGCTCTGTCACGATGGTTTCAAAGACTCTTGCCAGATGTCTTTCTCTCAGCCTGAGGAAGAATAATACATAATTTAGACATTTAGCACTCAGTGAGCCCATACGAGTATTGAGAAATGAGCATTTTTCCTATTTCCTTCATCTCAAGTCTTTTCATGTAAGATCTTAATATGGACTAATTGGTATTTGGGATTTTCTTTAAATGCCAGTCCTGTAATTGGTAACACATACATTGTAATGCATGTAGCACACATTATAATAATGCACTGAACTAATCTCTGACATGGCACCTTATTTGTTATTGAGGTGCATTCTGTGATGAGGTGGGAACATCTTCCTTTTATGCAGAAACACATTTGGGTCTGAATCTGTGGACCTCTTTGCATTTCCTACATCAATGATTCACATGGTCATACATATCATTGAGGCAGACTTTGGGGTCCTTAGACAAAGCAGACCCCATGCTGTTTGAGTCAATCCTCTTTTCTGCTAAATGCAAGAGGTGGTAAAAGATTTCCCTCTCCAGAGAACCTGCATTGTTAACAAATGGTAGGGGGGGCAAAAGTAATGGGTTGGGCAAGAAGATGAAAACTATGCCAGGTGGTTATTTTGTCATAGATGGCAAACATTTTGATTTTGCAATGCAGTCCCCACTACTCTATACTGGGTGTCTGGAAAATAAGTACACAAAATGAAGGGGTGGACGTTAGCTGGTATATGAAGCGTTTTTTTTATTAATGAACATGTGACCGGAAATGCACTGTTGTGGCGCTGCAGGTAGACCGAGATGTCAGTTTCCTATCCCTCGCTGCACCATGTGAAAGGAGAAACGAAGAAGAAAAAGCGCTTTAATGGGAAATCAGTTTAATCACTGTTACTTATCTACAAGAATTGCTGGAAGTGCTGGCTGTCTGCCTCGATGCAAGCAGTGCAATGTGGGGAGATGGATTGATGCACCCATTCACAGACTCCTGGCATTGCCCTCATCGCAATGAACGCAGCCTGGATGCGGTGCACGAGCTCTTCACGGGTTAGCACAGGCATTGAATACACAACAGACTTGACATGTCGCCACAAGAAAAAATCAAGTGGGGTCAAATCCAGCGAGCGAGAGGACTACAGCATAGATCCGCCGCGTCCGATCCACCGATTCAGCTATCCGTTGCTGATGTGTTCTCGGACGATGCGGCCAAAATGGGGAGGTGCTCCATCCTATTGGAGCCACAGCCTTACCCTCATGTTCAAAAGCACATCTTCGAGCTACACTGGCAGATCATCCTGCAGAAATACACTGTCGGTCTACCTGCAGCGCCCCCACAGCGCATTTCCGGTCACATGTTCATTAATAAAAAACACTTCATATACCGGATAAAGTCCACCCTTTCATTTAGTGTACTTACTTTCAGGACACCCTGTATACAACACTGACTGGGTAGCTGCATATATAGTAATTCTCTAATATATGTCTAGAATCTCCCCCTAAACAATACATTTCCATTAAGTCCATCTTCAAACTGATCAATAAGAAGTTCTATCAGAGTTGATCATAAGACACATAAAGTCATTGGCTTGCACCTGCAGACATCCTTGAACTGAAATAGCTCAGATTGCACTTTAATTGACATCAGATAATTTTATCATTTCTTATTTTTTCTCCTCACGGCTACTGAGCGAGTGGGCTCTTCCTGGTGTGATACCAATGCTCAGTATTCTGAGATAATCACACAGTTCCTCTCCACGTCCACAGCATGAAGTCTCACACTGACAGTAAAACTGCAGCTGCATTCCCTGCCTCCTTGTCCATTTATTGTAATATGACAGATTTTTTTATTTATTATCTTAGCAGGTTGCTGTACTTTAACAGAGAATAGAGGTTTTAATAGCGTCACGCAGACTGCTAAAAGCTAAGGAGTTATGTTTGATTTTTAAATCAAGTGCAAAACCTTCTCAGAAGAGTAAAAGCAGAACCTAAACTATTATCTACGTACAACAAACATACATACACTCACCGGCCACTTTATTAGGTACACCTGTCCAACTGCTCGTTAACACTTAATTTCTAATCAGCCAATCACATGGCGGCAACTCAGTGCATTTAGGCATGTAGACATGGTCAAGACAATCTCCTGCAGTTCAAACCGAGCATCAGTATGGGGAAGAAAGGTGATTTGAGTGCCTTTGAACGTGGCATGGTTGTTGGTGCCAGAAGGGCTGGTCTGAGTATTTCAGAAACTGCTGATCTACTGGGATTTTCACGCACAACCATCTCTAGGGTTTACTGAGAATGGTCCGAAAAAGAAAAAACATCCAGTGAGCGGCAGTTCTGTGGGCGGAAATGCGTTGTTGATGCCAGAGGTCAGAGGAGAATGGCCAGACTGGTTCGAGCTGATAGAAAGGCAACAGTGACTCAAATAGCCACCCGTTACAACCAAGGTAGCCAGAAGAGCATCTCTGAACGCACAGTACGTCGAACTTTGAAGCAGATGGGCTACAGCAGCAGAAGACCACACCGGGTGCCACTCCTTTCAGCTAAGAACAGGAAACTGAGGCTACAATTTGCACAAGCTCATCGAAATTGGACAATTGAAGATTGGAAAAACGTTGCCTGGTCTGATGAGTCTCGATTTCTGCTGTGACATTCGGATGGTAGGGTCAGAATTTGGCGTCAACAACATGAAAGCATGGATCCATCCTGCCTTGTATCAATGGTTCAGGCTGGTGGTGGTGGTGTCATGGTGTGGGGAATATTTTCTTGGCACTCTTTGGGCCCCTTGGTACCAATTGAGCATCGTTGCAATGCCAAAGCCTACCTGAGTATTGTTGCTGACCATGTCCATCCCTTTATGACCACAATGTACCCAACATCTGATGGCTACTTTCAGCAGGATAATGCACCATGTCATAAAGCTGGAATCATCTCAGACTGGTTTCTTGAACATGACAATGAGTTCACTGTACTCCAATGGCCTCCACAGTCACCAGATCTCAATCCAATAGAGCATCTTTGGGATGTGGTGGAACGGGAGATTCGCATCATGGATGTGCAGCCGACAAATCTGCTGCAACTGTGTGATGCCATCATGTCAATATGGACCAAAATCTCTGAGGAATGCTTCCAGCACCTTGTTGAATCTATGCCACGAAGAATTGAGGCAGTTCTGAAGGCAAAAGGGGGTCCAACCCGTTACTAGCATGGTGTACCTAATAAAGTGGCCGGTGAGTGTAGATATACTATTCAGGGCACACCACCAAAAACTAGTATCTGAAGTCAAGATAGCAAGGGTACTTGGAGCCGGAACTCTCAGTCTTGCCTCAATATAATGCAGCTACATTACTATTTTTTTTTTGGAGGGGAAAAGAAATTGCAAATATGTCCTTGGTGATAGAAAGAGAACTTGCTCTAGTGCCACCTTTTTAGTTCCTTTAGGGATCAATGTCTGGTTCTCCTGAAACCTAGATGCATGAGCTAGGATTAAAATCAAGCCAGAATATCTCCTCTAAAAGGAAAAGAGACTCATTTGCAGACAGTTGTTTCAGGGGTATTGCCCTTCAGTGTGAAGCAGGGAACTGGCTCGCTATGTGAGAGGTCATAGATGTGGGTTAGAAGGTCCAGATCTTTCCAGACTAGTGCACTAGTTCTGCTTTGGCAGAGTTCAGAAGCCAAAGTGAACTGTGGGACGTCAGAAGCAATGCCCTTCTTCTGGTCACAATCTTCTTCTTTCCCCCTAGAGCAAGACGTCATCAGTATCCTGGAAGTCTCATTTGCGAAGGAGGGAATAGCACTAAAGTCATGGCAAGATCAACCAAGACCGAACTGTAGAGACTCAGGAAGCTCACTATTGAAAGAAAGACTCTTGTGCCGAATTATGAGACCCTTGGGGTTATGTTCCGCTATCCCCAGGGGTATGTTCTGCAGTGAAAGCCCCCAAAAATAGTAGTTTGTGGGGTTTGCAGTTCATATGTCTTTGCGTCAATCTAGTGAGACTGCTGTTAGCACTCAACTGCTGGGCTAAGGGGGTGGATCGGCCTCTTGCTATGATTTGATTATTACGTCTGCATTCTCTCACTGATTAACAACACAGACACAGAATATGGGGAGGGGAATACACAGCTTTTTTTAACGTATAACACACCGATCCATTCATTACTATAGCCCCATACACACGACCATGATCTTCACAAGTTTGTGTGTGGGGCCGTAATCCTGGGGCTGAAAAATCAGTACAGCTCAATGCAACTCCTATTCCTGTCTGGGCTCATTCATTCAATTATAAGGTCCAAGGAAAACACCATGTGCTTTGTCAGTTCTGTATTTCACTGAGCCGTACATAACAATGAAGGTATACATGTAACCTAAGTCTTTTTATTTATTTAGTAAATAATTTATACAAATACTTGAAGGGTCCCCACTTGTCAAATAAATAATAAAACGTAACTTTTACTGAATACACCAGGGGTAGGCAACCTTTTTTGTTCGGCGTGCCGATTTAAATTAAAAAATCAAAGATGAGGTCCTCGGAGTGCCGGTCAATAATTGTAAAGCTGACGACACCTACACTAAAGTCATATAGCACAAACCACAACATAGGGGTGCTGTCATACTGCGCTCCCAGCCACATGCGCTTACCACTATTTGCCTGGATACACATGTTCTTTTCCATTAGAAGCAATGTAAGTACATGCGTAACCCACAATTAGTGGTAATGTATGTGACTGGGAGCAGAGTGAGGTCATACCTGTAAAGCTCTGACACACAATGTACCTGTATGCTCCATCCAGTCCTTGGCCGTTAGTAACTTCAGTTTTCTGTAAGGGAGCGTTCACACTACCGCCGGTGTCCGACAGCTAGTGTCCGCTGCTAATGTCCGTTCAAAATCTTGCACGGACATTAGCATCGGACACTAGCTGTGTCCGTGACATTTTGCATTGATTTAAATGGACACTGGGTGCGTTCTTTTACTGTCTGTGGGTGTCCTTAACTGTCCGTTCTCAAAGATGTCCGACTTTTCAAGCGGACAGCAAAACCCGACATGTAGGTTTTTCTGTCCGCTTGAAAAGTCGGACATCTTTGGGAACGGACACTTAAGGACACCCACGAACAGTAAACGAACGCACCCGATGTCCATTTAAATCAATGCAAAATGTCACGGACACAGCTAGTGTCCGATACTAATATCCACACAAGATTTTGAACAGACATTAGCAGCGGACATTGTCTGACGGACACAGACGGTAGTGTGAACGCTCCCTAAGTGAAACGCAGATTAATTTGTCACTTTTAGTTCCTGGCGGTGCAGTAACAGCAAAACCCCAGCCAGGAATTAATGGGTGTCACACTTTCAACAAAGTGGCCGCACTGGTGCCCAGGAACTGGATTTGGCTATAATTGCATCTAGTTACAGTGTCACCACCTAATAGAATCCCACTAAGGCTGAGGCCCCACATTACAAAAATGCAGCTTTTTTATTGCAGATTTAGCTGCGTTTTTTTTTTACGTCAAAGCCAAGAATGGCTAGAAAACGAATGGGAAATATATAGGAAGCTTCTTATATGTCTCCCTCCTGCTCAATCTACTCCTGGCTTCGGCTAAAAAAAAAAAAACCCTGCAAAATCTGCAACGAAAAAAAGCTGTTTCTGCAACGTGGGGCTTTAGCCTAAGGCCCCCGCGTTGTTGGAACACAGCTTTTTTTGTTACATATTTTGCTGCGTTTTTCTGAGCCTGAGCCAGGAGTAGATTAAGCAGAAGGGAAACGTATAAGAAGCTCCCTATATATTTCCCATTCCTTCTGTAGCCATTTTTAGCTTTGGTTGAAATAAACCGCATGAAAATCTGCAACAAAAATGCTGCATTTCTGCAACGTGTGGCCTCAGCCTTACGCCTCCTGCATACAAATGGCATGGATGTGGTTTTCACTGACCTATATGTTAAAAATGAATTGACAGGGCTGCAAATGCAGACAGATATAGGGGATGTATAGGACAGATATAGGGTACGTATAGGACAGATATAGGGGATGTATAGGGCAGATATAGGGGATGTATAGGACAGATATAGGGGATGTATAGGACAGATATAGGGGATGTATAGGGCAGATATAGGGGATGTATAGGGCAGATATAGGGGATGTATAGGACAGATATAGGGGATGTATAGGACAGATATAGGGGACGTATAGGACAGATATAGGGGATGTATAGGACAGATATAGGGGACGTATAGGACACATATAGGGGATGTATAGGACAGATATAGGGGATGTATAGGACACATATAGGGGATGTATAGGACAGATATAGGGGATGTATAGGACACATATAGGGGATGTATAGGACAGATATAGGGGATGTATAGGACACATATAGGACCTGCTCAATAGTTTTCAGCTCTTCAATTTGGCCCAGATACACAGCCACAAAAATAATGGCTGTATATATGGGTCAATTGAAATATATAGGTCTGTACTTTTATCCGCAGTTGTAGAGTCTGGTCATGTGCATTACAGGTTAACTCAATGTGCCTCATATTAATAGCAGTTAACCCCATCATGTCCCTCACATTAACCCTGTGTGCTTTACATAAGGGACACTGATATGTGAGACATATGGAGGTAATAAGTGAATATCTTCATTATATAGGTCCTTTATTAGTATCCCCATATGTCTCACACATCAGTAACCCTTATGTGAGCCACACAGGGTTAATGTGAGGGACATGATGGGGTTAACTGCTATTAATGTGAGGCACATGGGGTTACTAACACTAAAGTAATAACCCCAAATGCCTGACATTAATGAGAATAGTTAGTAACACACGTACCTGGTGTTTTTACTTTCACTTTGCTCCCGGAGCTTCCTCTCTCTCCTCAGGGCTGCAGACGGCAGGAGCGCCTCCTCACATGTAGCAGCAGGTCCAGGGAGCCCTTAGCCCGTGCAGTGAGAGGCTCACCTCTTATTGGTGGGCAGTGAGAGAAGGGGGCGTGTCCTCAGCTCTATAGCAGAGCACTGAAGGGACGCTCTCTCTCTCAATTTGTATGAAAGTTGCAGGCTGGCTGCCGTGCCAGCAAAATATGCCTCGCGTGCCAGTCTTGGCACGCGTGCCAGGGGTTGCCGACCCCTGGAATACACCAATAAAACTCGTCCCTCCTCAGTCTTACTTAATATAAAATCACCACCCTCTTTTTGATATCAAATCGGGTATGATCAGGAGGTAAGTATTGCTAGGTGAGTGTCAGTGGCTGACTGATCAAATGACTAATCAACCCCTCTGTCCACAACACCCCAATCTACATCACATTACTTCCATACCCATGTATTACGGAGGTGTCATCACTATATGTGCACAATCACTGGTGCCTATTAGAAACATAACAAATATCATAATAGGAAGGCACTTATGTCTCTGATTATAACAGTACAGGGGTGAGTAGGTAAGAGACCTTGTTCAGGCAGGCGGGTGTTGAACGGTCAGTCTTTCTGCCCCATATCTATCTCTCACCAATAATCCATCTCCCTCCCTGTCTGTGTCCATTCCTAAATACAACAATCCCCTACGCGTTTCCCTATTCAGTTCATCAGGGGGAGTAGATATTAAGCACAAGCACCCGATGTGCGGTAAAAACCGCAGTTCGCGGGACCACGGTGGTTGGCCCCGCTACTTAAAGACCGACACTGAGCGTTGTGTCCGCCCGAGTATATATGGAGCAAGACGGGCCGGCCCCGCCCATGTCACACGCCCTCCTTGCCCTGCAGCACCAATCATTGTGCGGCTGGGCATGAGTCCCATTCCAGGGGGCGTGGTTAATTCTCCGGTCCGGGCCGATAGCTGCTCACACATGCGCGAGCTTGAAATAAAACACAAATTTTTCTCTCACAGCGCTGCATGACCTGCCCGCGATTCAAGGGAGTATCTTTATTAACCCTGTTGTTAACCACTGCCACCTATGTCTGTTTATCCACAGTGAGGACATGGATCCATTTCGGAGCCCCAACTTTTCAGTGTGCCCACAATTATTAACAATTGGGCCCTTCTTAGCTTATGGTATCGGGTAGGAGTCATGATCCAAACACTATAGATGTAGTCATGGAGTATAGCATTTTTTGCATGTATATTATCACACTGTTAAAGTACTAACCCCCCCGACACTATGTGCTCTACTTTCCAAACACAATACCGGACAGGTAAGTATCATATATAATATTTATAATATTTTTACTACCTACGTCCCGATGTATTGCACATTGCCTCACCCTAAATCTATACAGTTAGTGAGACAACAGGGTTCCATGTGGAAACCCAGTTTTTAATATCCTAACCGATACTGTAGATGATATTCCTGACATTAGATCAGTACCTTAGTACATTGACTCAGGATGTCATGTTGGGGTATAGTAACATGGTCACAGTGTCTGTCTAATGGTCCCCCCTATATATAGCTCTCTATCCCGGGCAGCAACACAGGTAGGTATCGTGGTATCATAATGCAACGTTTAATCCCTTGTTCTCACAACAATGATCATACCTCAGGAGGAGCCACACAACAAATTCATAAGTGACACGAGTAACAGCTTTTTCTGGACACCATGGATGACGATTTCTACACATGCGTGTCCATCAACTACTGTTTCTTTTGTGTGATGCCACTAAGTATGGACCTGTCCTCCACCTTTGTAGCTCAGATGTTAAACCACACACTTACACATAACTATAGGTTAAATCCGTGACAGATACCTATTGTCTGGCATTCAAACAAAGGGTAAAAACGATATTGACTCATTTAGACCAGTCGGTTTAGTTGACTTGAATCTAAAGATCCATTGAGTCTCTTTTTGGAGAATCCACCCATCCCAGTCTCCCCGTCTATTAGACCTGGGTACCCTCTCGATTCCTTGGAACTTAATTGCAAATGGATCACCCGCATGATGTAGCCATATGTGGTTTGCTACTGGGGTATCTCTCCTGTGAACTATATCTCCTATGTGGTCCAGGATCCTCCTTCTGAACTCTCGCTTGGTCTTTCCAACATAGTTAACCAAGCAAGAGCAGGTCGTGGCATAGATTATACCCTCGCTTTTACAGTTAATGAATTGTCGTGTCTTAAAGCTCCTCCCCACTCCATGCGCCATCACCTCCGTACCCTTCTTGATATAAGCGCACGCTCTACACGAGCCACACTTGTATGTCCCTGTAGTTCTCATTGCATCCAACCAGGTGCTCTCAGGAGATAAAGGAGCAAGATGACTCCTTGTTACAATATCAGATAGGTTTCTACCTCTCCTGTACGTTATTGAGGGACGTATTGTTAGAAAATCCTTTATATCATTATCCTGTTTCAATATCCCCCAATAGTTGTCGAAAATCCTAGAGACCTCCTTCACATGTTGATTGTATGTTCCAATCATACGTATTGTCTTAGATGTTTGTTCTCTAGCCTTTGGAACAAGTAAGGATTCTCTTGGGGTGGCTCTCGCATCCTCCCGTGCTTTATCCAGGATGCCCCTCGGGTATCCCCTGGCCAGGAACCTATCTAACAGGGATTGACTTTGCTTCTCATATTCCATTAATGAGGAGCAATTCCTCCTGACGCGGAGGAATTGTCCCCTTGGTATTCCCCGCTTCAATGGCAGGGGGTGATGGCTATCCCATGCCAGTACTGAGTTGGTCGCAGTGTGTTTTCGAAACAAAGTTGTTTCCAGTGTGCCCTCATCCGTGATCGAGATGGTAATATCAAGAAATGGTATCTGTTTTTTGTCAATAGTGGAGGTAAAGCGTAGGTTCAGATCATTCAAGTTAAGCCGTTCCACAAACTCCTTAAATTGCAAACCCACAGTTTATTATGCACAAAGTGCCCTCGGTATACAACATGCTGAAATCTAATACAGAAGGGACGTCATGTAACACTACTTGAGGACAGACATTTTGGTGTAGTTAGGGGCTGAAAGAGTTAATGTGACTTTTGATAGGAAATAAATATTACAAATACAATGTCACTAAGACATTGTCCATTCTCATTTTATTTATATATGACACTAGAAGGGAGTATTTTGTCGTGACATGTATTTCCATATAAACAACACTTCATCATATCATTAGTCTACCAGGTTTCAGATGCTTCCACATCAATGACATGTGGGAAAGAGAAGTGGAGCTAGGATGTTACCTCTCTGCAGTTTTTTCCTTTGCTTTTTGCCTCTCAACTTCACTTCCATAGGGTCCATGGGGGGCAACCGAGATTAACTCAATTTTGTCTTTTTGAAGCAGCCGCTTCTCCTCTTTGAACAGATACTGGAACATGTTTCTGAACTGCCTGCAGCAAAAGATCTGAAAGTGTCTTAAGTTAGTTGTATTTGTTTCAAACTGACAGTCTTCCCCGTATTTCCAGAGTTAATATATGCAACTATACCCTGGCTTTGAAGACCAATGAGACAGTTAAATGGCTTCGAAACCACAGCTTGATCCTTTGAAATCCATCAAAACATGTTTTCCCTATCCATGTTAGTTCTCAATCAATGTAAAAAATGTTTTATCCCACGCTGCCTATATATATATATATATATATATATATATATATATATATATATATATATATATATACCATATATACTCGAGTATAAGCCGAGTTTTTCAGCACAGTTTTTGTGCTGAAAAAGTGCTCCTCGGCTTATATTCGGGTCATTACGGTAATTTTCTGCTAGCAGGCCAGGATAGCAGACTCCGCCCCCCCCCCACACCGCTCCATCACACGCCGGGTGACGTAGCCACGTAAACTCAGGCCCGCACCCGGCATGTCTGCTTCCTGCCCTGCTAGCAGAAGTACCGTAAGTACTTCTGCAGATTTTAACCGGTTAAGGACCGCCGTACGTAAATTTACGGCCTGCGGTCCAGGTACCTAAAGACCGGACTATTGTCAAAATACGTCCTGTCTTTAGGTACCTTCTTGGCGGGGGGAGGGGTGCGGGGAGGACAGGGGTTAGGTGTTACTAACACCTAACCCCTTCCTCAATAACGTCCAGTCGGAACTGAGTCCGACTGGACGTTTTAACCCTTTCGATCGCGCCGTGAAACATCACGGCGCGATCGAAAAGCAATTGAATCAGATCGGCACCCCCCGCGGCGAGATCGGAGGGTGCCGATAGCAGTAAAAGGTAGTCTGGGGTCTGGCCAGTGACCCCAGACTGCCCGGAGCCCCCACATACCTGGTGATCCTGCCAGGACCTTCTGATGTCAGGCTGTGCGTCTACACAGCCTGACATCCTGCTACGGAATGCCATGTGGGACACCTGCAGGCTGTGTCTCACATGGCATTCTATATCAGCACAGTATTGCTGATTGAAGTGTCCTAAATGGACACATGAAAAAGTAAAAAAAAAATAAAAAAAAAATAAAATGAAGTGTATGAAAAAAATTAATAAAGTAATAAAGCCCAAAAATCCCTTTTTCTCTATAGAAAATGAATTATATAAAAAAAGAACTAAAAAGTAATAAAAACAATGCATATTTGGTATTGTCGCGTCCGTAACAATCTATACAATAAAACTGAAATAATATTTAATGTACACGGCGAACGCCGGAAAAAAAACCTGGAAAAAACTCGCCGGAAGTAATGATTTTTCGCCGTCTCACCTTACAAAATATACTATAAAAAGTGATCAAAAAGTCATATGCATCCGATAACAGTACCAATAAAAAGCGCAGGTTGTCCCGCAAAAAATAAGCCCTCAACCAACACTGTCAACCGAAAAATAAAAATGTTACGCCTCTCAGAAGATGCGATGCAAAAAACATTGATTTATGTCCCCAAATGTGTTTTTCCTCTGCAGAACTAGTAACACATAAAAAAATAACATAAATGAGGTATCGCCGTAACCGTACCGACCCGCAGAATAAAGGACACATGTTACTTATACTGTACGCTGCATGGCGCAAAACTAAAAAAGTAAAACTCAATGCCAGGATTGATTTTTTTTTTTTTTAAATCCAGCAAAAAAGGGTTAATAAAATGTATTCAATAAGATGTAGACACCCAAAAACGGTGTCATTACGAAATGCATCTCATCCCGCAAAAAACAAGTCCTTATATGGCCGCGTCACCAGAAAAATAAAGAAAATATAGCATCTAATAATGTGAAGACAAAAGTCCGCAAAAATCGCCAAATTATTAGAACACAACTGGCTGCGGCAGGAAGGGAATATATAAGCTGTGCGAGCGGATATCAGGGGACACCCCATATTTACAGCTTATGAGGGAACGGACACCAGAAGTGACCCCTAAAGTGACCCCCAGAGTGACTCCCCCAATCATAGGAGCTACTGGGACATAGTACAGAATTTGGTGTCCCCAATGTCCTCCGCACCGCTTATATATTCCCTCTTCGCCATCCGCTGTGCAGTCACATCTGGCATACTAATCCTCACTACACCCCCTGATACATTCTTTGAGGGGTGCAGTTTTCAAAATGGGGTCACTCCTTTGGGGAATCCACTTTTCTGGTACCTTACAGGCTCTACAAACATGACATGGCGTCCAGATACCAAACATCTGAATCTGTACTCCAAAAGCCGCATCGCGCTCCTTCCCTTCTGCGCCCTGCTGTGCGCCCAAACTGCAGTTTATGACACATGTATGACACTGGTGTACCCGTTCTATCGGACGTAATGTCATATGTGGGTATAAACTGATATTGGGGCACAGCCGGACACAGAAGGGAAGAAGGGTTATTGGGTTTTTGGAGCGCAGACGGTTTGGTTTTTGGATGCCATGACACTTTTGCAGAGCTGAAACGCCAGTAACGTGGAATCCCCGGATATGAGATGTTATTTTGGAAACTACACCCCTGAAGGATTTATCCAGGGGTACAGAGAGCATTTTTAACCCCCAAGTGTTGCTATAACTTATTATCCATAAATGAATACGAAGCTGATTGTGAAAGGTGAAAATGACCATTTTTCCAGGAATACGTCCTTTCAGTGCGTAATATGTTATGCCCGACTTGTATCAGAGATGAACGCTCTGAAAGCTGTTGTGCCCAGGATACCCGCTTTACAGTTTTTGGAGTGTCTCTGCTGACATAAGTCGGGCACAACATGTTGCACACTGAAATGGCAAATCAGTAAAATTTTCATTTTTAACTTCTCTATCAGTTGCGATTTCATTTCTGGAAACTAAATAAATGCAACACTCAAGGGTTAAAAAAATCTCGCTACACCACTTGATAAATCCCATCAGTGGGCTAGTGTCCAAGATGGGGTGACATGTCTGCAGATTCCACTTTATTGGCAATTCAGGGGCTTTGCAAAAGTGGCATGGTGTGCTCCAAAAACCAATATAGCGCTCCTTTCCTTCTGTCCCCGGCTGTGCCCAAACAGCCATTTATACCCACATATGGCATTAAGTCCGTTGTCCGGGGTACACCAGTGTCATACATGTGGGCATACACCACCATTTGGGTACCCAGCAGGGCGCAGATGTGAAGGAGCAATATGTGCTTTTGGAGTGCAGATTTAGATTCTTCGTTTTTGGACACCATGTCACATTTGCAGAGACCCTAAAATTGCTGCTACAAAATGGGGTCACTTCTTGGTGAATTCCAGTTTACTGGCACCTCCAGGGCTCTGCAAAAACAACATGGTGCCCAGAGGGTCCCTCTAAATCTCTACCCCAAAAGCTAAAACGCACAGTGGTCCTTCCCTTCTGAGCCCTGCTGTGTGCCCAAGCAGCAGTTTACACCCACATATATAATTTTTTGCCCCTCGGGATGGCCCCTTAATAGTTTTAGGAGTGCAGGTCTCTGACAACACAAAGTGGGTGCAACGTATTGGGCACCGAAATGGCATATTTTTAAAAATTTCAATTTTCATTTTGTACATTAAATTTTTGGGAAGCATTTTAGGCTCAAAATGATAATACCTCTTGATACATTCCTTGACAGGTGTAGTTTCTAAAATGGGGTCACTTTTGAGGGGTTTCCACTGTATTGGTACTTTAGGGGCTCAGCAAATGCGACATGGCCCCTGAAAACTATTCCAGCAACATCTGCCCTCCAAAATCCAAATAGCGCTCTTTCCATTCTGAGCCCCAACATGTACCCATACAGCAGATTATGGCCACATATGGGGTATTGCCGTGTTCAGAAGAAATTGTGTAACAAACTTTGGGGGGATTTTAATTCTTAAACTAGTTGCAAAATTAAAAATATGGCGCTAAATGGACGATTCATTGGGAAAAAAAGTAATATTTCATTTTCACGTCCCAATGTTAATAAAATCTGTGAAACACCTGTGAGGCCAAAATACTCACTCTACCCCTAGATAAATTCTATGAGGGGTGTAGTTTCCAAAATGGGGTCACTTTTAGGGGGTTTCCACTGTATTGATACTTTAGGGGCTCTGCAAATGCGACATGGGATCTGAAAAATATTCCAGCAAAATCTGCCCTTCAAAAGCCAAATAGCCCTCTTTCCATTCTGAGCCCCGCCATGTTCCCATACAGCAGATTATGGCCACATATGGGGCATTTCTGTGTTCAGGAGAAATTGTGTAACAAACTTTAGGGAGCTTTTTCTCCTTTATCCTCTTGTGAAAATTAAAAATTTGGGGCTAAATTGACAGTTTGTTGGAAAAAAAGTAATTTTTCATTTTCAAGGCCCAATGTTAATAAAATCTGTGAAACAGCTGTAGGGTCAAAATGCTCACTCTACCCTTTGATATGTTCTGTGGGGGGTGTAGTTTCCAAAATGGGGTCACTTTTAGGGGGTTTCCACTGTATTGGTACTCTAGGGGCTCTGCTAATGTGACATGGCACCTAAAAATAATTCCAGCAAAATCTGCCATCCAAAAGCCAAATAGCGCTCCTTCCATTCCAAGCCCCGCCATGTTCCCATACAGCATACTATGGCCACATATGGGGTATTGCCGTGTTCAGGAGAAATTGTTTAACAAACTGTGGGGGGCTTTTACTCCTTTAACCCCTTGTGAAAATGAAAACTTTGGAGATAAAGTGACATTTTAGTAATTTTTCATTTACACATCCCAATGTTAGTAAAATCTGTGAAACAACTGTAGGGTCTAAATGCTGACTATACCCCTTGATGAATTCTGTGAGGGGTGTGGATTCTAAAATGGGGTCACTTTTGGGGGATTTCCATTGTTTTGGTACTCTAGGGTCTCTGCAAATAAGGCATGGCGCCTGAAAATTATTCCAGCAAAATCTGCTGTTCAAACACCCAGTGTCACTCCTTCCCTTTCGTGCACTGTCGTGTGCCCAAAAGTCAGTTTATACCCACATGTGGGGTATTTCTGTGCACGGGAGAAATTGCACAATAAACTATCAGATGCATTTTCTCCTTTAACCCTTTGTGAATGTGTTAATTTTAGGTCTAAATGAATGTATTAGTGAAAAAAAATGAAATGTCTAAATTTCACTGCCATATTATTTTTATTCTTATGAAATGCTTAAAGGGTTAACAAACATCCCAAATGCTGTTTTGAATAATTTGAGGGGTGCAGTTTTGAAAATGGGGTAATTTATGGGGGTTTCTATTATACAGGCCTTTATAATTACTTTCAGAACTGAAGTGGTCCCTAAAAAATTGGTTTGGAGAATTTTCTTGTAAATCTGGAAAATCGCTGTTACACTTTTAAGCCTTGTGACGTCCAAAATAAATTAAAAGACAATCAAAAGATGATGCCAATATAAAGCAGAGATATGGGAGATAATATTTATTCATGTATTTGGATGGTATGACTATCTGCTTGAAAAGTAGAGAATTTCACATTTTGAAAATTGCAATTTTTTTCAAATTTCCATCAAATTTCCTAGTTTTTTTTATAAATAAATGCAAAAATATTGATTAGTGTTTACCACTAACATGAAGTATAATGTGTTACAAGAAAACAATCTCAAATTCATTTTTGTAAGTTAAAGCGTCTCAAAGTTATTGCCATTTAAAGTGACACATGTCAGTTTTGAAAAAAAAGGCCTGGTCTTTAACATACTTTTGGGCCTGGTCCTTAACCGGTTAATGTACAGCATCGCCGCTCTGCAGAGTGGTCGCCATAGAAACCAGCACCTCCGCTGTAATGCTTACAGCAGAGATGCTGAAGCTTATGCCTGTGATCTCTGATTGTAGGCATAAGCTGTGGCATCTCTGCTGTAAGCGTTACAGCGGAGGTGCCCTCCGGAGATGTCCTCCCCCCTCCTAGTTCAAAATTAGCCCCCGGGGCCGGTCCCCACCGGCCCCATACCTTTAAAGTTGTAGGCCGGCTCCTGCGCAGCGAGCTCGCAGTAGCCGACCTGCTCCGACGACAGCCGGGAGCCTAATGAAGGCTCACAGGCCTGTCATCGCTATATTACTATTACGGCTGGTCTATGACCAGCCGTAATAGTAATGTAGAGAATCTCCCATAGACGGCAATACACTTGTATTGCTGTCTATGGAACTTGCAATCAAATGACTGCAGGTTCAAGTCCCCCAGGGGGGCTAAAAAAAAGTTTAAAAAAATATAATAAAAAATAAAATAAATAAAAGTTCACAGTGGGTTCACACCAGCACCTGATCTCAGTCATGCAGGTTTCCGTTTTCTGTCAGCAGAAGACAGAAACCGACATTCAGTGTCTGTGGGTGAGCCGTCTTCTGCTGCCCATGGCGAAACCGTTTTGTTTTTTACTGGACACAAAGTCCTGCATGTCCCACTAAAAAAAAACAAAAACGGTTTAAATGCGGAGAGCAGAAGACACTCACCGGCGGACACTTTTCAAACCCATGAATGTTTCTCGGGCAGGAAACGGAAACCTGCATAAATGAGATTGGGCGCTGGTGTGAACCTGCCCTCAAAGTAGAAAATGACTGTGAAACACATACACATTAGGTATCCCTGTGTCTGACAGTGCCCGGTCTACTGAATATAGGGGATCTGCAGTGCTTCTATTCCATCGGGAAGGGGTTAATAGGAGCACTGCAGATCCCCTATATTCAGCCAGGCTGAATTCCAAGTGGGGGTAAAAAACCCAGTCCTCAAGCTCAGGGAAGGGGCAGACAGACAACCAAAACACCCCCTCCCCTTTCCCAGCACTTACTGCACCCAAGAACTCGGCCATTTTAATTTTTGAAATTTTCCAGTAGCTGCTGCAATTCCCCCTAGGCTTATACTCGAGTCAATAAGTTTTTCCAGTTTTTTGTGGTAAAATTAGGGGGGTCGGCTTATACTCGAGTATATACAGTATATATATATATATATATATATATATATATATATATACTACTAAGGTGGTGAGATGAGAAAAGTTAAAAAATAAGAGAAAGCTCACCACTTTACTCCTGACTTGCCTCCCAAGGTGCACGATCTGTACTTCAGGACTCGATGAAGCCAATCCTTGATGAATTCTCAATGAGGATAGAGTGATCCGCAGCACTTGGGTATGCTTTTTTTAAAAATTGACTTTTAATTCATCAGACTTAAAAACTGCCGAAGACGGCAAACAAAACCAAATGTAAACAAAACATCGTGAAGAAGAAGGAAAAAAAAAAAAAAGTTAATAAAAACCGCAGTAGCTGACGTGTTTCGGGATGCTAAGATCCCTTATTCATAGCTGTTCCGGCGTATGTACTGAGACTGACAGCTCAATGGATTAAAAAATAGTTCCCAGATATTTGGTTTATTGGATTTATAATACAAAACAAGAAACCTGGTAGTAAGGGAAACAAACTTTATTGATAAAGTAGTAACAAATGAAACGGAACGTAATCAACATCCCATTATGTTTTGCACCTGCGTCAAGGGGTTAAAATGGAGAGATTTGACAATTAGATTTCAGTCTCAGTACAATGTTTTGTTTACATTTTGTTTTGTTTGCCGTCTTTGGCAGTTTTTAAGTCTGATGAATTAAAAGTTAATTTTTTTAAAAAAGCATACATAAAGTACTGCGGATCACTCTATCTTCATTGAGATGAGAAAACTCCAGAAAGAACATTTCTCAGCAGATAACTATTGTCTGCTGAGGGTTATTTCAGAGTTCCAGTTACTGGGCTGGATTTTTAGGAATGACAGGTAGGTTGGTAGTGGGACCTGTCATTCCACCCCCCTCCAGTCCACACTTTGGGGATGTTCCAGCAGCGACCCAGCTGCAGAGAGTCTCTTCATCAAGGAGGCTTAAGAAGTTGCTCCAGCTGCAACACTTTGGCAGAGCTTGGCTGGACAGCCAACAGAGAGGTCATATTTTTGGAGCTGTGTCCTGAATGATTCTACTGGCTTTTGATTTCTGTCATTCTAGGTGAGGTAACCTATTCTATGTTTAGTTAGAGCCTAGCCGGGCAGGGATGTATTTTTGTATTGTTTCCTTTTGTTGCTGCACTATCTTTTTTTGAGTGAAACTAAACTCTACCTTTGTTTTGGACTAAAGAAACTGGACTTGTGTGTCTATGTCACCCCACCTAGCAACCCCAGACCCTGACAATATATGAAAAACAGGCATTCAATAGAATACCTAGGCATTGTATAGAATGCCCACAGTTTTTAGGCAATGTATGAAATGGCAGAATCGTTACATACTTTGCCTAGGCATTGTATTGAATGCCAAATGCTATTTAGGCAAAGTATGAAAATCCAAACCTGGAATGAGAGTGCCTTTTCCCAAAAAATTATTAAAATACAATGAAAATTGTACAAAACCCCAAATTTATTTGCCAAAGCAAATACTATATTTTGGCAGCATTCCCTCGAATTTTGGACAGTTCCTCATCCAATCATTGTTTCATGTACTTTTCCAACACTCCAGCTTGCTCCTCCTCCCACATTTTCATGGACATTCACGAACAAAACTAAGTCTAAGCCTGAGGCAACGGCAGAGACCATCGTATCGCGCGTGTGCACGGGCGGCGGGTTCATGCTAGAAGCACGCAATCGGAGATGCTGCTAGTGCCTTGCCAAAGCGAGAATGTCACCTATTTCATATTTTGCCGCTTTCTCATTTGGCATTGTATAGAATGCCTAGGCAATGTGTGAAATGACGAATTGTTTCATACATTGCCAGCTAGTTTTAGGCATTCTATACAATGCATAGGCATTCTATACAATGCCTGATTTCAGACATTGCCAGTAACTATATATATATATGTATATATATATATATATATATATATGTGTGTGTGTGTGTGTGTGTTTACAGAGCCACATCACTTGTAAGATTTTTTCACTGACATCATCTGCAATAAGACCAATGGGAAGGATAATTTATAGGAACTGACCATGCAGGTGGATGTTACATGAGGGCTTTGAATTGAACGGACGTTGCGGGGGTGTGGTGGAAATGTTGGCCCCAATATATGAGGTGGTTACCTTCAGGTACAAGTTAAAAAGCATGCAACATACCTATGGTGTGGCTTTGTACATGAAGACATCTTGCATTTTAGACACAAACAGTGACAACTGGTGTCAGGTGATTTAGCAATGATATTCACAGAATTATGGCAGTGGCAGATTATTATTATTTAGTTTAGAGCACCATTAAGTCCATGGTGCTATACATATGGAAAGGTTTTACATATATAATACAAAGGCCAGTACAATATACAAACTTAGTGACCAACTGGACCCTAACCGTGAGGTCAAGGGAGGTGAAAGTGGAAAAGAGACAGTAAGTGAAGCTACATGCAGTTCAGATGATGGTGTAGTGGCAGTAGGGTTACTGAATGCTGTAAGCTTTACTGAAGAAGTGAACCTTTGGGTTGCTCTTGAAGACTGTGATTGTGGGAGACAGTCTTACTATAGTGGTCCCAGAGCATAGGGATGCATGGAAGAAATCTTGAACGTGTTCTTTCAAAGAGTGAAAAATTGGATGAACGTTGCATTAATTGGATGAACATTCGATCACTGGATAAATGTTTTTGGGCAGGAGTTGGCTGGAGGTGTTTAGAACTTAGATATGTGATTTAATAGATGGTAGAATCAAAGGTGACCTCAAGGCAATGGTCTTGTGAGACTGGTGTAAGTGTGGAGCCATTAACTTTGAAAAATAGGTCAGGTGGAGGGCTGAGTGAGGTGGGAGAATGATGGTGAACTCGGTTTTTTCAATTATATGAATGGTTGGACAGGTATGGGTGGGTTCACACCTGCGTCCGAACTCCGTTATGCATGTTTCCATTTCCTGCCCAAGGAACTGGGAAGGAGATGGAAACCGGCAGGCAGGCAAACCAAATCAGTACCCATGTATGAATGGATAACAAAGTACTACAGTATATGGACAGGCAAGTCCACCAGATTAAGAACTGCTCTTACTTAGGGATGGCTCCCTAAATAAGGTTCATAGAGAAGGGTATGAGGGGGGAGGCCCACTCTATTGTATGTAAATGTACAAGCAGAGTCAGGATTACCTTCATGAGACACCCGATTTTAAAAGAAGCCAATAGCTGATACTACTATAAGACTACTATATCTTCTGTATTGTGTCTGGAATGAAACGTACGGACCCAATGCATTTTCATACATTAAGAAATGTTAGGAGAGAGTTACCTCATCAGAATATTCTGTATCTATGGTGTATTCTAGAGGAAATGGCTTCAATGGTTTTCCACAGAATTCACACAGTTCTTTTCCAGACTGCTCCTTAAGGATCTACATCAGAAGACAAGTACATAGAGAATAAGTGTGTCAATTTCACACACGCTGTATAATATGCACAAGGAATAAGATGTCACTTTTTTTTTTTTTATCGAAGGTCTCCGTTCTGTGCCAATCAAAAACACCAAGTGCACAAAAAAAAGCGTGGGTGCCACACTAAAAAAAACGTGCCCAGGATGCTTGCCAAAAAACGCACCCTTCCCCTAAAGAGGAGGGAGGTTCCTGACCAAACTCTTCCCCACAAGGACCAAAAGGTGACCGAGTGATGTGACCTTGAATGGGTTTGAACTTGAATGGGTTTGAAAACTGACTGCCGGGTTTCCATCCCCTGTCCAGTTTCTCGGGGCAGAAGACTGAAACTTGCCGGATTGGCTAAAGCGTGCACGGGCGCAGATGTTAACCCGCCCTTAGTGACACCAAATGCGCCAGAACCGTTCAATGAATGAAAATTTAATATCTAATATCAATTCATTACAAATCCGCGCTCCCCCCCCCATCGTTAATATCGCACATTACCTTTGGCACCTATGTAGGTTTTAGGTAAAATATGTTAAGTGCTCCCTACACAGTTTCTGTCCTGAATAGTGCTCCTTGACTTAAAAAGTTTGGGAAATGCTGGTCTAGATGATATAAAACCGAAGATACCACCAGTTCGGGCAGGAAACGTAAACCTGAAAGCGGAGACCCCGGGCGCAGATGTAAATGAGCCCTTACAGTGCGAAACTGAAAATTTTACTTTAGCTAGCATAACCAACAATTTAACATATTTTCCACAAACGAAGCCGCGGATATTCTACTAGTTTACAATATAACTATGTACAGACTTTCCCTAGCAACAGCTCAGTTAGAGGGTTGCTAAGTAGAACATTATGGCCTGTTTTATAATAAAAAATAATTTAGATAGGGTAATACATTATATTATAGAAATGGTCACCAAGCACCACCAAACACAATGGCGAAAAAATAAAAAATGGGAGCTAGACTTTATAACTATTTAACTACCTTCATCATTGCTAGTAGCCGGCTGTTTTCTGAGGATTCTCTCTTGTATGCCAGAATAGTAGGAGGGCCAACATGGGGCAAAGTCTTCAGATGTTTTTCAAAATATGTCTTGTAATCCTGAGAGAACTATGGAAAACATCACATTTTGTATTACTTAGTTGTGTCTCATTTGGCATGAAAAATCTGGTGAAATCCCATTACCTCCATATCACAAAGAACACTTAGCTCACTCAGGTCTTCTGATAATGAAGAGAATAGATCTGTAAGCAATACAAAGTATTAATACTAATAATACTACGACTATGATACATCATTACTTCTTATTTTGTTCCTTACCATCCTCTTGTTCACTCGCAACAGGCTGGATTATCGTATAAGGAGAATCTGCCTCTAAAAATAAGAAATGAATGTACATGGTCATTACCTTTTCAACAAACTTTGCACCAATCGGAGGTATAGACAAATATATGTACATTACAATATATGTCATGAAAGTACATGATTGTATCTCACCTACACTAATAGGATTCACCACATACATCTTAGTAAGTTTTTTAATGTACTTACTTTACAAATTGAGGTGGATTTATCAAGATCAGCATTTTGTACACCAGTCTTGATAACCCCGACCCTAGCGGAGGATGTGTTTAATGTACACCAGTCCATAGCTGGTGCAGATTTCAGTCCTCATTTGTGGAAAAAATGGGTGTATGTGATGATAAATGTGTGGGGTGTGATAAGTTTAAAGAGGACCTTTCATGAATTGGGGCACACATGGTTTTATATACCGATAGAAAGCCGACAGTGCGCTGAATTCAGGGCACTGTCGGCTTTCTAGCGGTATATAAAACTGCATGTGCCCTAACTAATGAAAGGTCCTCTTTAACCACATCATGCCCTCGCCACAACATCTTTTCAGAAAGTATCAAAGGTGGCATTTAAAAAGTGGAGAAGCTTAAGTTTGTAACGCTTTCACTTGTTTTCAGGTATAGGGAAACAACTCTCCTCCTTCCTTTTTTTTTTATTTATGCACCACATCTTTGTAAGATGTGGATAGAATAGGAGGTTACCAAATTAAAACTTCTTGTTAACTAGTCATGACCTCTATCATATCTTTTCAAAGACATTACTCAAACTGCCTTTGTGAAAGAAGAGGAGCAGCAAATACTTCTCTATGGACACAATCTCAACCATGTTTACCCACTACCTGCACTGCAGTTATCAAAGCATCGCAGTCTGAACTGTCACATAGTGTACATCATGCAGGATGAATTCAATATTTAGCTGGCATGACTTATTAAATAAATAATCTTGTAACAATAATAGATGAGAGCTGATTTGATTTTCAATTGCATTCAGCAAATAAGTTTTTCCGTGCCGTATGCTTTGACATGTTTATATCTTCTTATATGCATAATGCATGAGGCACTAGGTATAGATAAAGTAGAAATACAGGCAAGAAAATGCTTAAGTCAATAAAGACAAGAAGCAATAAGATCACTAGTACAACTACTACATCTCCCTATACACAGGATAGAGAAGGGCCAATGCTCTAATTTCAGCATGACTAATATTATTTTAATGGGGTTAAATTGTTACCAGATACCACTCGAATCACAAACATTCTTTACAAACAAATACTATCTATCTATCTATCTATCTATCTATCTATCTATCTATCTATCATCTATCTATCTATCTACAAATCTATCTATCTACATATGTATCTCCTATCTATCTATCTACAAATCTATCTATCTATCTATCTATCTATAAATCTATCTATCTATCTATCTATCTATCTATCTATCTATCTATCTATCCATCTACAAATCTATCTATCTATCTGCAATCAGCTTTTTCGTTATGCATATGGGTGCCGGAGATATCAGTGCCGTTAGTTTCGGCACCAATATCTCTTCACCATCAGAAGAGGCAGGTTTTACGGCTCAGCGTTATCACTAGACTATGAGGAACACCCTCCTGATAGTACAAGGCTCTTGAAAAGTACTGTTGGGGCGACACTGCTTATTGCCCAGCGATGACGGTAGGCTGTAAGAACCGCCCTTCTGACAGTGGAGACATATCAGTGCTGAAACTAACGGCACCGATATCTCCGGCACCAGGGTGTATACCGTGAAAGCTTTATAGGGTGACAGAGGATGTGAAAGGTCATCTTTATTATAGACATTTCATTATATAGTGACCTGACAGGGATGGAGCTGCAGTACCACTAATAGCCAATATAAAATGATTATACCAAAATGTGAGCACGGCCACAGCAAAACTCACTCTGCCTGTTAAATAATGAAGAGGGAGCTCCCTTTTCAAACAGCTGGTTGGTGGAGAAACTGAAAGTCAAACCTCACTGATCCAATACTGATGGCCTATACTACCGCTAGATCATCAATATCAAAATCCTGGAACACCCCTTTATCTATAACACTAAGGCCAGTTGCAGACGATTGCGCTGCACATTGACCATGGCCATGGCCGTCTGAAAGGGGCATAAGAGATATCATTAGATAGTATTATAAGGTGGGGGAAGCCTTCACTACCACTGGAAAAAGGGAGTTGTAGAATTCTAGCAGTGTTATACATGTTTTTTTAGCTCTCAGATTTCCATATTTCTTAGCATATCTAAAATCAATGGAAAAATAATAACATGTCAGGCAATAGAAGATATGGCTTATGCTTAGACTGCGTGACATAGAGCAGATTTCCTGCTTGGAAAGCTGTTAAAAAGCCGATGTCAACATTTACTTCCAGAAACAGCTCAGGTACAACAGTGCTTTAAGAGGTCTGTGTTACTTCATCTTCTCAGTAACATTAAAGGAAAGCTGAATTTTTGGAGCCAGTTTTAAGACAATATCAGAAAACTGCATAAATGTCAATTTACTTATTTTAACATTTTAAACTTATTTTGAAACAAAGTAAAACAACACTGGAAAAAAGTAGTGGAAACACTTTGCATTTTTTTCTGTAGCATTTTTCATAGAATTTTCAGAGAGTTTTCCTCTGCAGACTTTCTGTCTTTATTATACCTATACGGAAAGTGCCAGGTATAATTGACGAGCTGGGATAGGTGTTTTTTTTCTGCCGGTGCAGTCCAGTCGCGCACTTCGCTCCGGATTAAGCCTGAATGAATGGGCCTAGTCAGGAGTGTCTTCAGGCGGAGTCGCGAGGCGACTCCACCTTAAGAATGAGCGTATCCGTTCTTTTTTTCCAGGAGCCGGAACAAACGGCTCCCATAAAAAAAGAACTGACCGCCTCAGGTTCCGGGCCAAAAAGCTCTGTCTAAACTCAGCCTTAGCCTCAGGAGTTTCCTACCAGTAATATAAGGTAATAACTTACCTGGTTCCTCAGGACTGTTCTCTTCTTTTAGGACTGAGTAGTTTGTTTCAGCACTAGAGTAAAAACATGGATATCAACGCTAGCAAATAGCAACAATTATATAACACTTGTGCCTCATTCACATACTGCATATTTGAGATCTGACACCCATATTTTTGTACCCAAAAGTGGTTATCCAAGTGGTTATCCAAAGTTATAGAAAATTATTTTGAAGTAAAACATATTGGGGGACTATATTAAGACTGAGGTTTGCTACACCAATCTCGAGGGTTCATTCACACAGAGGAAAATGGTGCTTTATTTGGCGCTAAATTTTCCACACTGAAAAAAAAAAGCCTCCCATTGATTTCAATGGGTTCCGCTAGCAGAGCTAGCCGTACACGTGAGCACATCCCATTCACTTCAATGGGAGTGCTCGTAGTGAAAAAAGCAGCCCATTCATTTCTATGGGGAGCGCTCGTATGCCGGCTCCCATAGAAATGAATGGGAACTGCTTTACACGCCGCTGATTCTGAACGTGTTTTACGTTCAGAATAAGCTGGCGTATACTCAGTGTGAACTCACCCTTACACGTGTAAAAATACACCTGTAAAAATACGCCTGTAAAATGTCATTGAAGTCAATGGGAGTCTTATTTTTACACGTGTATTTTGCAAAAATACACGCGCGTTTACTCCGTGTGAAGGCTCCCTTACACTGATAAATATGTACCCTGCACAACAGCACAGAGTGGTTCAGGCTTTGTTATACATCTAGTCTAGTGCAGCACATTGTACAAGTAGATGGGAGAAGAATTCAAGGTATTTGCAATAATAGGAGACATATAGTAGATATTTTTACTAATTGCTCTACAGTACCCTGCTTGTTGAATAGTCCTACAAGTGTACAAGTGGCTGCACACAGTATATTCTCCACTTATCACTGTGCTTAACCACGGCTCTCAGAAAGACAACCTTGAAGCTCCCTGAAACTATTTTCCTGGAAATCAGATGTGTGCCAGTATTTATGCAGTAGAGACTATCTTAATTGTAACGGATCTGTTTTTATGTCCTGACATCGTTATAAATAGTTCCTTATAACGCCGGATCTGAGAACATTGCCTAGATATAATTGGTATATTCTGAGTCGTGACACTAGTAGTGGCCGAGCTTTGTACATTGCGTCATGCTGCTCTCTATTACCGCCATTCAGTGTAACATAAGTGATTGCCTTAATAACATATCATTTATACAATGAAGTTATTGCCGTCAGTCCTTTTTATAAAAACAAGAGTGATTATTTGTTTTTCAGCTTTCATAGAGGAAACGTCAGCAAATGCAAATCTGCTGGCTGATGGACCTCCCGTTTTTGACAGATCTAATGTCCATGAAAAAAGGAAATACATGTCTGCTTTGCGCGGCCATAGTGCACTCATTTTACATCTGTTCTGTTTTTGATTGCCGAGTGGTATCCGTTTTGCATCAGTTTGTAATACGTTGATTAATTTTTAATAGACATAATTATAATCTCAATCTGTTTTGTATACATTTAAATTAGATCCATTGATTTCTATTGGGTCAGTCTGTCTGTCAAAACAGACAAAGATAGAACATGTCCGTATTTTTAACTGACTGTTTTCTCTATCCATTAAAAAAACGCCCATGTGAATGCACTCAATTATTCTCATTGTTTTTTAAATAGCCATGTGATGTGAAGTGAATGAGGCCTAAGGTTTCATGCACCCATTAAAATCAGCTGAATCTGTCAGTTTTTAATGTCTGTTTGTGATCAGTATTTGCAATGGTCTGTCTGTCCGTGAAAAAGGACAAAAATAGGATATGTCCTCTATGTCTGTCCACATTCTCTTCCATTGTTCTAAGAACGAACATGTTGTCGTAACTTGAACTATTTGAGCATGACAGATTATGTATACTGGTGAGTCTTTATGTATTTGTTCTACAATCCGTGATCAAGCTGAAACTATGATGCTTGCAATTGCTGCCCGTGACGTCATTAGTTGTAAACATCTGTTTACATTTATTCGGGGCCAGGTCAAGGAGGAAAGACATGTATATCACTTTGTTTTTACGCATAATGTTTTTTACATTAATTTTATGCATTTAAAACCAGGTTTGTAAAAAAATAAAAAAAATAAAAAAGTTTAATCCTTCCAAAACAGATTTTCCTAAATTGGTTCTTGTTTTTGCTAAAATATTGTGAGATCATAAACACAGACTATAAATCTATGTATGGGTAAATTCACATATTAAGATCAGCATCCTGCTCGATCTTGCCGCAGATTCTGCAGCTGATTTTGGCACGGATTCCATGGCTCAGGAGTCCGTGCCAAATAGGCCCATTTATCTGGGCCTAATCAGTTGAGAAAAGCCGCAACCGAATGAAGAGAAATTTCTCTGCCGCCACACTGGACTGCGGGATTGCTGTGGTGGAGTGCCTATGCATACAGGCACATCTCCACTCCACAACAAATAAACAAACACCGGCGTGTAAGATGCAACAGGGAAGACATTTAGTAAATAGCAAACATTTAGTAAACATCTTTGGCTTTCCTTAGGGCTAGTTCACACGGGGAATGGTATAGCGTATTTTGGTCCTAATTTTGATGTTGGAAGACACGTCAGAAGAGGGCCAAAATGCACCTGCCACGACTGTCGCGTTTTCTGACAGTTGCGACTTCCCGCTACGGAGTAGGCCCAAATGAACGGGCCTAGTCTGGAGGGTTCTGCCGCAAGGCGCACACCGGGGCTGAACCAGCCGCGGAATCCGCCTGAAGAAAGGGCAGCTCGCTTCTTTTTTCCACTAGCGGGAACACACCGCTACCAGAAAAAAGAATGCTAGAGGTCTACATAGACCTCTATTGTGAGGGGGCAGATTCTGACATGAATTCAGCGCCAAAATCCGCCCCGTCTTGCCCCGTATGAACGAGCTTGATCCATAAATATTCTTACTCTTGATTTGAGAAGGGTATAGATTTACCATACTTTTTGGTCAAACTGAATGTTTGTCAAAGTTTACAGCCCAACCCACTTACACTAAATCCTTCCCACTTTAAGGCCAGGGCCACATGTGGCATATATACAGTTCTAGCGAATCCCATCCACACACTGCGGAAAAATATGCACACAGGAGAAATGCTGCTATTTCCAAAACCGTTGCAGTTTTGGAAATCACAGCATGTCAATTATAGCTAAGGAAATGCTGGTGTTTTCCTTATAAGTATAATGGTAGCAGAAAGTCCATAGAGGAAATGTCTGCAGACTTTCTTTAAAAAGCACTGAGGAAAAAAAAACGTGATGTGTTTCCGACGCGGTTTTTCCCACAACGCTTTTTTGCTATGGCCTGCTACCTGGGATCATAACCTCATGATGTCTTTTGAAAAGTGGTGAAAGGTGTGAAAAGGAACAAATCATTGCACAAACATGGCAAACGTCACATTTTGTGATTTATTTTTTGTCACAAAGTGGGCTGGTCACTTGATAAACCCCCTCATGTCTTTCTTACTCAGTGTGAGGTGTTCTCTTTTTAATGGATGCAGATTCTTCCTCTTTTCTTACTGTCATAATTGCTTCTGAAAAAGAAATCAGATCCATTAAAATACAGAATTTAACTGTGTTTCTAGAATAAAAAAAACCCAGAAACTCCGTCCAATACAACTAATATACAGATATATATACAGATATATAACTAGTACAAGACAATATACTTTTGGTCTCACCTGGTGAGATGTATATATATTTTTTTTACATTTCCCAGCATTGCCCCCTATTGTAATTGAGCAGAAAGGATTCACATAACTCAGTTGTAAAGTATCTCTTAGGGTTGGCTCACACTAGTGCTTGTATTCCGTCCGGAAGGAGTGCGCATGGACACCCCCCGGACAGAATACAATCGCAATTGCAGGCGATGTGCTGTCAAAGCACACGGACCCCATAGACTATAATGGGATCCGTGTGCTTGCCACGCGCTGCCCGCACGATTTGTGATTGTGAACTACTTTCCTGTCCGCATGTTCCCTGCGGAGATCTGGTGGCAAGCACACGGACCGCATTATTGTCTATGGGGTCCGTGTGCGTTCTCTGGTACACCGCTTGCAGTTGCGTTCAGTATTCTGTTCAGGGGGGTCCTCATGCGGACTCCCCCAGATGGAATATGAACGCTAATGTGAACAAGGCCTTACATTTACAGCCTGGTGAAGGTAACTGTAAGGCTGATGTGAATATATTGTTAAATAGGACACAATTACATATGTTTATTATCTCCCCCTAATGGTAATATAGTGCCCCCGACACATAGGTAATAGTGTCCTAATTGTCCCCCCACATAGATATTGATGATCCCCAAAGGTAATAGTTCTCCCCATCCCATCCCAAATTACATCACATACAGTCCAGGCCACACATCACTTTTCCTGCAAAGTGCTGATGTGGTGCCCAATTGCGCACCTCTGCTATTATCCTTCCAGCTAGCCTGCCACCACAAGCAATACCACAGAGTGAGAGACAGCATGACCGAAAGGTCATTAAAAGAGGTGTACAGCTGGGCGCAACAATAGTGCTTTGCAGGAAGAAGAGGTGAGTGTGAAATCCCCAACACCTGGAGACAGTAGTGTAGTGAGACCCCCTGGTTTAGGGTCCCAGTCACAAGGATTACTGCTGCGATCCTTATAGATGTTTGTTCTGTCCTTGACTAGTACATCCACAGCACACCAGCTTTAGAGGATTACTAACTTCAACACATAATATGGCCACCACACAGTATATGGCCCCTTTCGTATTTTGGCCTGCATATAGCAATATGGTAGGCCACTACCTATTGTATTATTGCAATAAGTAGCGGCCAATAATTTACTCACATATCCACAGTCTTGTCCAGGGCGGCATCCGCTGCCACCACCAGAAGGTGCTTCACCAAACGATGTTTCGTCCTGGCGAACTTCAGCTCTGTGGCATAATGTGTAGCGCCACCTAGAGGCAGCAATGGAGGCCAGCTTGGACAGCAGAGTGAATGGGTGAGTAAATTATCAGTCACTACTAGAGATGAGCGAGTAGTACTCAATCGAGTAGGTATTCGATCGGTATACTACGGTATTCGAAATACTTGTACTCGGTCGAATACCACACGGTAAACGCAGTAAAATTTCGATTCCCCTCCCACCTTCCCTGGCGCTTTTTTTTTACACCAATAACTGTGCAGGGGAGATGGGACAACGTAGGCATTGGAAAAAAAAAATGTATACAGTCATTGGCTGACTAAATCAGTAGCAGGAGCAGCAGCAATAATAATAATATTAATAATAATAATAATAATAATAATATTGGGTGTGTTAGATGCCCCCAGACATGCTTCCCCTGCTGTCCCAGTTGCATTGCAGAGGTGTTGGCATCATTTCCTGAGGTGTCATAGTGGACTTGGTGACTCCAATTGGTCTAACGAATAGTCTAATATTGAGGTCCACTCGAATCGAATATTTCACTACTCGCTCATCTCTAGTCACTACCTATTGTAATGATACAATAAGTAGTGACCGATTAAAAAAGACTGCCGCCACCCAGTCCATGCCATGAGGTACCACCCCAGGATACAGCCTCAGGTCGCCTCATGGCATATGCGTCTGTGCAGTTGCGGCAACAAGACATAAGGGCTAGTTCACACGGGGCTAAAGGGGCGGATTTTGACAGCGGAATCCACGTCATAATCTGCCCCTTTCAATGGTGGTCTATGGAGACCACTAGCTCTCTTTTTTCTGCTATCCGCAGCTGCCGATAGTGGAAAAAAGAAGCGAGCTGCCCTTTCTTCAGGCGGAAACCGCGGCGTGCTGAGCTGCGGCTTCCGCCTAGCGGCAGCACCCTCGGATGTCGGCTCATTCATTTGAGCTCATTCTCGCCGCGTCTCTCTCGGTGTCAAAACCCGCCCCACGTGTGAACGAGCCCTAAGGCTGTAGTAGTTGTTATAAAACAAGCAACATAAAAAGTTACACAAAAAGAAAATTATTTGCCCCATTAAGGTCACAAAGGGGTTAAATGATGCACAAGACAAGTCTACTGCACATGAGGGACAACTTACCTACTGCAATCTATTGTGCCCAAAGTGCCCATCTGTATACACACATGTATATATACATATATACACATCATAGATAGATAGATAGATATACGTATATACATTACAGCCATTCTGTATACACACATGTATATATACATATATACACATCATATATAGATAGATAGATATACGTATATACATTACAGCCATTCTGTATACACACATGTATATATATACATATATACACATCATATACACTCACCGGCCACTTTATTAGGTACACCTGTCCAACTGCTCGTTAACACTTAATTTCTAATCAGCCAATCACATGGCAGCAACTCAGTGCATTTAGGCATGTAGACATGGTCAAGACAATCTCCTGCAGTTCAAACCGAGCATCAGTATGGGGAAGAAAGGTGATTTGAGTGCCTTTGAACGTGGCATGGTTGTTGGTGCCAGAAGGGCTGGTCTGAGTATTTCAGAAACTGCTGATCTACTGGGATTTTCACGCACAACCATCTCTAGGGTTTACAGACAATGGTCCAAAAAAGAAAAAAACATCCAGTGAGCGGCAGTTCTGTGGGCGGAAATGCGTTGTTGATGCCAGAGGTCAGAGGAGAATGGCCAGACTGGTTCGAGCTGATAGAAAGGCAACAGTGACTCAAATAGCCACCCGTTACAACCAAGGTAGCCAGAAGAGCATCTCTGAACGCACAGTACGTCGAACTTTGAGGCAGATGGGCTACAGCAGCAGAAGACCACACCGGGTGCCACTCCTTTCAGCTAAGAACAGGAAACTGAGGCTACAATTTGCACAAGCTCATCAAAATTGGACAATTGAAGATTGGAAAAACGTTGCCTGGTCTGAGGAGTCTCGATTTCTGCTGCGACATTCGGATGGTAGGGTCAGAATTTGGCGTCAACAACATGAAAGCATGGATCCATCCTGCCTTGTATCAACGGTTCAGGCTGGTGGTGGTGGTGTCATGGTGTGGGGAATATTTTCTTGGCACTCTTTGGGCCCCTTGGTACCAATTGAGCATCGTTGCAACGCCAAAGCCTACCTGAGTATTGTTGCTGACCATGTCCATCCCTTTATGACCACAATGTACCCAACATCTGATGGCTACTTTCAGCAGGATAATGCACCATGTCATAAAGCTGGAATCATCTCAGACTGGTTTCTTGAACATGACAATGAGTTCACTGTACTCCAATGGCCTCCACAGTCACCAGATCTCAATCCAATAGAGCATGTTTGGGATGTGGTGGAACGGGAGATTCGCATCATGGATGTGCAGCCGACAAATCTGCGGCAACTGTGTGATGCCATCATGTCAATATGGACCAAAATCTCTGAGGAATGCTTCCAGCACCTTGTTGAATCTATGCCACGAAGAATTGAGGCAGTTCTGAAGGCAAAAGGGGGTCCAACCCGTTACTAGCATGGTGTACCTAATAAAGTGGCCGGTGAGTGTATAGATAGATAGATAGATAGATAGATAGATAGATAGATAGATAGATAGATAGATAGATATACGTATATACATTACAGCCATTCTGTATACACACATGTATATATACATATATACACATCATATATAGATAGATAGATAGATAGATAGATAGATAGATAGATAGATAGATATACGTATATACATTACAGCCATTCTGTATACACACATGTATATATACATATATACACATCATATATAGATAGATAGATATACGTATATACATTACAGCCATTCTGTATACACACATGTATATATACATATATACACATCACATATAAATAGATACATATATACACGTATATACATTACAGCCATTCTGTATACACACATGTATATATACATATATACACATCATATATAGATAGATAGATAGATAGATATACGTATATACATTACAGCCATTCTGTATACACACATGTATATATACATATATACACATCATATATAGATAGATATACGTATATACATTACAGCCATTCTGTATACACACATGTATATATACATATATACACATCACATATAAATAGATACATATATACACGTATATACATTACAGCCATGAATCAGCGGCTCCCTCACACACGACTGATACATGACCGATACATGACCGATACATGACTGATACATGACCGATACATGACTGATACATGACTTAGGTGAAGTTCTGACAAGTTTGGCTTAGAAGTAAGACTGGGCTGTCTGGAGAGAAGGCGCCATCATACTCAGTGTATACACAGAGGGATGTCTGTGCCGCGCCCGCCCGGTCACCGAGACCAAAGCGGGGCTGCCCGGACAGCGGTGCCGATACTACTCACCCGGCTCCAGGGCCTCCTCCATTTTCTCTATGTTGCGCTTCAATGTTGCCATCCAGTCTCCATGACAACACCGCACAGCGCGTCTTCCTGCTCAGACACTGCAGCGCTTCCAGTGCGGGGCCTTCCCCTGCACCTGCTACATGGAGATGAGTGCGGACTCCTGTAATTAGTATATGACGGTCTATGGACACACTACAGAGTTATATTGTACTGCATACATACCCTGTAGATCGTGTGTCACCCACAGATGATCTCCCTAACAATGTACAGCTACAGCACATCCCATAACCAAAGATGTCCCTATAACAATCTGCCAACCAGAAATGACCCCATAACACTTTGCTACCCACAAACGTGATTTTGTTACTGTGTCGTCCTCACCCTATGGGCGATGTGTCAGCCACAAATTATTCCATAACTGTAGATGGGCGAACCTGTCAAGATTCATTTAGTTTTGGGTTCAGGTGGTTCAGTCCTAAAACTAATTTCAGATCAAACAAGTTCGCTATGACCACACTTATTGGCTTAAAGAGGACCTTTCACCTCCTGGGCACATGCGGTGTAATACACTGCTAGAAAGCCGAAAGTGCGCTGAATTCAGCACACTATGGGCTTTCCCGTTCTGTGCCCCAGTGAAGAGCTATTGGTGCCTGTACTGTAGCTACGCTGTGCTGAAGAGATCCAAAAGATCAAAGCAGCGCTGTCCACTGCTGGGACTCTGTTCCTCGGATCATAGCATTAAAGGGATTCTCCTATTAAAATCAAATTTTTTCTCACTATCACGTAGGAATAGCCTTAAGAAAGGCTATTCTTCTCCTACCTTTAGATGTCTTCTCCGCGCCGCCGTTTGGTAGAAATCCCGGTTGTTGTCGGCATACAAATGAGTTATCTTGCAGCACTGGAGGCGGACCCCAGCGCTCAAACAGCATAGGGGGCGTCCCCAGTGCTGTAAGAGAACTCTCCAGCACTGCCTCCATCTTCTTCAGGAACGGCCTCTTCACGCATCTTCTTCTGGCGCTGCCGGTCAAACTTCTGGGCCTCAGGCAGAGCCGACTGTGCATGCCCACAGACCACAAGAAAATGGCCACTTACTTACTGTGTAAGAAGACATCTAAAGGTAGGCGAAGAATAGCCTTTCTTAAGGCTATTCCTACGTGTTAGTGAGAAAAATTTTTATTTTAATGGTAGAATCCCTTTAAGGCTTGTAGAAAAAGTTGTGCATGATGTTTAAAGGGGCTGTCACTAGAGGGCAGCCAGCAGAGGCACTGTTTTCCTATTTACATCTTGGAAAACAGATTTGCATATTTTTCCTGTCTTATTGCAGGAAATATTGCCTTTGATATGGATGATTGAGCATGAACTTGCACAGTAGCGTAACTACCATAGAGGCAGAGGAGGCGGCTGCCACAGGGCCCGGGCCATTAGAGGGCTGCAATTTTTTTTTTTTTAATAGGCCTTTACGGGCCCTATTCACTTGCCGATCCTGGCTGGGCGGGGATCGGCAAGTGACACCACGGGCCCCACAAACACTATCATTATACTTGGGGGTCTTAGCAGACCCCCGAGTATAATGATCGGCGGACCGGGAGAGATAAGGGAACCTAAAAAATACTGTTACTTACCTCTCCACGATCCTGCCAGGCCTCCGTCATTCTTGTCTGACGTCTCTGACGTCACATGACCCGGCCTGCTTCCCGGGTCTAGTGATGTCCGACGTCGTTAAAGCAGGACAAGACCGGCGGCCGACAGCCTAGGAGCCGGGGGACAGGTAAGCAACTGTTTCTGTTTTTTTAATGTTTTTATTCCCTCGGGTCTCCGATTATTATACTCTGGGGTCTGAAAAGACCCCAGAGTATAATAATTGTTTATGGGTGTCCACAGTGGGCTATAATACTGTGTGCAGGGGACACTATTGGGGATAATACTGTGTGCAGGGGCCACTATGGGGGATGATACTGTGTGTGCAGGGGACACTATGGGGGATAATACTGTGTGCAGGGGCCACTAAGGGGGATAATACTGTGTGCAGGGGACACTATGGGGGATAATACTGTGTGCAGGGGCCACTAAGGGACATAATACTGTGTGCAGGGGCCACTATGGGAGATAATACTGTGTGCAGGGGCCACTATGGGGATAATACTGTGTGCAGGGGCCACTATGGGGGATAATACTGTGTGCAGGGGCCACTATGGGAGATAATACTGTGTGCAGGGGCCACTATGGGGATAATACTGTGTGCAGGGGCCACTATGGGGGATAATACTGTGTGCAGGGGCCACTATGGGGGATAATACTGTGTGCAGGGGCCACTATGAGGATAATACTGTGTGCAGGGGCCACTATGGGGGATAATACTGTGTGCAGGGGCCACTATGGGAGATAATACTGTGTGCAGGGGCCACTATGGGGATAATACTGTGTGCAGGGGCCAGTATGGGGGATAATACTGTGTGCAGGGGCCACTATGGGGGATAATACTGTGTGCAGGGGCCACTAAGGGACATAATACTGTGTGCAGGGGCCACTATGGGAGATAATATTGTGTGCAGGGGCCACTATGGGGATAATACTGTGTGCAGGGGCCACTATGGGGGATAATACTGTGTGCAGGGGCCACTATGGGGATAATACTGTGTGCAGGGGCCACTATGGGGATAATACTGTGTGCAGGGGCCACTATTGGGGATAATACTGTGTACAGGGGCCACTAAGGGACATAATACTGTGTGCAGGGGCCACTAATGGACATAATACGGTATGCAGGGCTTAGGGACATAATAGAGTGTGGAGGAGGGGGTCGGTCGAGGTCTTCAGCGTCGGTTTTGGGGGGGGTCCATGTCAAAAGTTCGCCACGGGGCCCCGCCATTCCTAGTTACACCACTGAACTTGCATAAGCCCAAGACTCTTTTACAAACACCAATGGACTTTAGTAACTGTAGTGTGGATTCCCCTTAACCCGTCAGACCACTGCTTTATCTAAAAACCTTGAAAGCGCGTATCACATTGAAAGCAATAGGGAAAAAAGCAGCCCATTCATTTCTGTGGGGAGCGCACGTATGTCAGCTCCCGTAGAAAGCAATGGGATCTGTTTAACGCCGCTGATTCGGAATGTGTTACACATTCACAATCAGCGAGTGTATACTCCATGTGAAGGGGCCCTTATACAGGCACATTTTCTGTATTACAGCATAACCAGGAGGACATTAGAAGAGATGCAAAGCTGGGCGCCACATCAGTGGTCTGCAGGAAGAAAAGGTAACTCTACAACTCGCCACAGCAGAAGACAGTAGTGTGGCTAGAGTGCCTATGAGACTCCCTGGCCTAGGGGACTGGTCACAAGTGGGCCCTCATAGGATTAAGGGGGCCTGGTACAGGTACATTGTATGCCCTATGATTAAGGCCCTGGGTGGTCGGGTGTCAGATCACTACATATCAGATATAAGTGACCATCTATATCATAGGTCATTAATATTTTAAGCCTGGAACCCCTTTAAGGCTACTGTAATATGATTTGTAAAATGTCTCTGCTTTAATCATTAGTTTATCATTTGATAGTAGGAAACAACTTTGTAATAACAAAAGATTTATATGTAGGAGCTGCTAAGAAACACTAGCTTACCATATACATTAGTTTAGGGCAATGCCACTGGGCAGCAGCAATAAAACAGTCTTATTCTGCAATGACCATTGATCATGGGATATAAAATAATCCATAATGTGATATCAGTATGCAGGGAAAAACCTTCTTAATGTTGTATATTATAAGGAGAGGTATCAGTCCTGTTGTGAATCTCTGCATAATTTTCTTCCCTTTCAGTCCAATGTATAATCATAATTGTCTCCTTAACCAGATGGCGTTTTCTTTAGAAGCTCCTGTTCTATTGTTGTGAATGAAGATGAAGAATATATGTCTTTTCTTACAGTACAAAAACATTGTGAACTCAATATTCAGTGCACACAGCATGCACATATTATCAAGAAATAAAGACATATTATTGGTTAGTAGTTCAAAAGATTACAAAGAGACGTTGCCGCAGGGTGAGCTATTACAGCCATAATATCACATTATGTAGATGCTTCCTCCCAGGCTATGACCTATGTTCAAATGAATGGAAACCCTTAGAAGAGTAGTTTGCATTTCTGCTACCTAGGATACACAAGGGCTACGTCCATACCTCAGTGTGTGCCGTCACTTATGATGGATCAGATCCTGAAACTCTGGTCACCATAGTATCCTTTGTCTTATGTTACACTCTAGTTCAAAATCTGTAACTGTTTTGGGTGAAATCCAGAATGGAGCAGAAGCTTTTTTCATGTACAGTAACAATGTAATAGATGTAATTTTAACAATCTCATCTACTCAGCATAGAAAAAACACTCATTTTGTTTTGAGGAACATGGACCTGAACAGCACCTATGTAGAACAGCAGGTGACAGAAGAGTACCACCTTTAATTTAAGGACCCTATTTTTAGCTGTTTGTTTACCAGGGAAACCCCTTAATGCTTCAGAAATGACTGCTAGAGTTATGTCTAAAAGGTTTTTGTTTTATTATTTAAATGTTTGTTTGTTTTTTCAAAATAAAAAATTGATAGCTGATCCTTAGAATAAGTAATCTATATGAGATTTTGGGGGTCTGACATCTAGAACCTCGATCAATCATCTCTTTTCAGCGCAGTGTATGGAGCCAGAAACAAATGGCTCTGTAGACTATGTAGTGCCTGTGCCGAGCTACTGCAGCTTAACACCCACTCAAGTCAACAGGTTGACCAAAGCACCTGCTTCCAACAGCATACCATGATGAAACCAGCTAATCGGTGTGGGTGCCAGGTAAGGATAAGGCTAAGGATAAGCTCTTAATATCTGGTTTTAGATATTGATCTCCATTTTTGATGGAGAAGCTTTAAACATTAAAACAGTGTGCATTAAAACAGTGGAACCAAAGGAGGCATCTGGTGTCTTTTCCCAGCAGAGACCACAACATATCATGAGTGCACTGTTCGATTGGAATGGGAGCAGAACACTTACAACGACTGGCTCTTCAAGATGGAAGGGAAATACGAGTTGAAGGATCAAGGATGGCGTAAGATAAGGTACAATCAGGGCATGGAGTATCGGTCTACTACAATCAGGGTCACGGATACAGGTTCATCTAGAAGAATGGTACAGGTGAGAAACTGTTTGTGCACCGGAGGTGATAGTATCAGGGAAGCTGTTGTGAAAGATGGTATGTCCACTTCCCCATACAATCTGCCCAAAGATAAGCATATGAGTATTCCCACCTGTGAGGGCTGCGTGACTGGTAGGTCAAGAAGGTAGAATGTATTCCAAGTGGCCTCGCCGAACAATGGAACCACAGCAGTTACCCTTTCAATCCAATAGAAGGGCTGCAGGAGCCCCTAGGTATCAAGAAACTGGAGATTAGTCAGAGGTCCCAAATGCAGCAGATCTCTAGAGATAGTCCTTCATGTGGCGTATGGCTTGGAATATTAGACTTTTTGGGAACACTTGGCCTGTGCCTAGAATGCAGCTGTACAGTGTGAGCTGCTGACAGGGAAGCCACTTGCTGCTGATGGAGGGACATGGGGTACTTTGTTAACAGCCTTTGCAAGCTGAGGTCCCAGAATCTAGAAGGAGGACAAATAAAGTAGCTCATAAAAAGGGACCTATTGAGAAAGGTTCATGGGTAATGGTTGACCTAAGAAGGAAGATGTGCTACAAGAAATTGGAAGGGCTTGAAGGTTGTCAAAGACAACAAGCAGTAATTGGGGGTGGGAGATGTGAAGTGGCAGAAGTTACCCCCTTACCACAGTTGTACCTTAAGTGGAGGTCCTTTGTCCTGTTATGTACAGTATATGTGATCATGCTCTCTATGATGTAACAAAGTGTTTGCTGTGTATATCATATGGTTCACTGATACTGATAACTTATATGTTTGCACTATAATACTGTAAAATTGTATGATATTACTGTTGTAGAGCCTTTGCGACATTTCTTGTTCTAGCATGTTCTGGCGGTGGCGGTGTGATGATTCCCTCACAGGTTCAACACTGTTGTGCTGCTGTCCTTCATGGTTCCTATAGTACAGCCTACACACTGTCCCGGCTAATTTCAGACCTATTTCACTTCTGAACATTGACGTTAAACTGTATGCTAAGCTTCTTGCTGAGCGGTTACTTCACCTTCTCCCGCAGTTGATCGACCCTGATCAGGTAGGATTTGTGTTTGGGAGGCCCTTCCGCTGGATAATATTTCTCGATTACACCATTGCTTGAGAATATCCCACTAGGTTGACAGCTTTTCAAATACAATACTAGCCCTGGCTGGAGGGGCAACATGGTGGCCCATTGGTTAGCACTGTATAAAAAACAATATATATTAAAAAAAAAAAAAAAAAACAAAAAAAAAACAAACAATACTAGCTCTGGCTGGTTTAGCACTGTGACTAGGCATCATTTGATCTCACACCAATGGCTCTACACTCTTTCTAATGTGGATCAACCCACAAAAACTTGCTCACTTCATTGTCACTGGTCTAGTTTCTATACAAGGAAACCCCTGCAGGCATTTCTAATAAAGTGGCCATTCAAGGTCTATTGCTCCCCAAAGCAGCAGCTAACAGTTACTTTCTATATTTTAGACTCTATGTACGGAACTGTTAATAAATTTCATACCACAATTGTGTTTCTAAACTAGAGATCTAAGTAGCCAGGGAAAGAACTGTCTAGCTTATCACCACATGTATGATACAATATCTAATAGATATTTACTGTCTGCTAACATCTTAATGCTACATCTATGACCATTATTTCATGAAGAAGAACATTTTACACAATTATCTTGCTAGATCAGTATGACAGGAACTTCACATGACTACTCTGTGCCTTTCTCTCGGTCTATAACTTCCTGTTTTCTCTCTTTTCTCGACATCGTGACACTGTTGTGTTCAGCTCATCCACCATGATCACATGCCTGGACAGGTGACTCGCTCCTGCAAAACCATCACACTGATCTCATGACACCTAGAGATATTTATTTGCATAGCATTTGTTTGCAGTCTAAGTATACCTTCAACCACATAAGCAGAAAACCCAGAATGGGTATTTGAATGCAAGTCTTGGTTATTCCTCTATACAAATCACTGGTAGGGCTACACATAGACTACTGGTGCAAGATTATTAGGGGAATGGGGAGATTGGGGTACAACAATAGATTAACAGTTCAGTTTAGAAAAATAAAGATGCCTAAGGGAGATCTAATAACAATGTACAAATACATGAAGGGACAGCACAAAGGACTTTCTAATGATCTTTTTACTCCTAGTCTAGTGTCAGTAACAAGGGGACATCCTCTACGTTTAGGAAATACATTTCACCAGCAACATAGACAAAGGTTCTTTACTGTAAGAGCAGTGATGCTATGGAGCTCATTGCCAGAGGATGTGGTGATGGTGGATTCATTGTACAAGTTGAACGAAGGCCTGGATGACTTTCTCGAATGGAAAAAAAAAAATCATTATTGGTTTTAGATTTTGGTAAGTTCACCAGGGTTTTTGCCTTCCTCTGGATCAACACTGTAGGGTTATACTGTAGGTTGGACTTGATGGACCTGTGTCTTCATCCCTCTCCTACTATGTGTTACTATGTTCTGTGGTATGATGGGGCAATACAGACATCTTAACCTAAAATAAATAGAGGCGTTCCCTTTTGATTTGGAGAGGGAATCCACTCTTTACCATTTGTTGTAACAATGATGGGGTACACTCTAGCTATTGTACAAACATTCTTTATGTTTTTGTACATTATATATAAATTCACAGCAAAATAACGCACTAACATGTTTTTGAATATTCAGTGTTTTATTGCTATAGATATAAAATACCTACATAGATAATTGTGGGTGATTATTAAATGAAAGCTGTCATGTTTGAAATGCAGTCTATTGTTCGGGAAGGATATTATAGAAAAGGAGGGGCTGAGCAGATTGATGTATAATTTTGAGGGTGAAGAGTTAGTAACTTGTCATTCATTCTCTTAAAGCATGCATAAACTTTCAAACAGTGGTAATATACTTTATTAAAGGATTTTTTCTCTTTTGCATGAACTCACGTGTTGGCATCCACTTTCTATCCCCCCCCATATCCCCAATTGAAAACACAATGGAGATTTAGGAGCACACACAGGAGCTGTACTTTACATATATATATATATATATATATATATATATATATATATATATATATTTCTTTTCATCTAACTGTAATACTTATGACATTATATGTATATGTCAATATGTTTGGCTCCCCCTGCTTTGCAATATGATGCACACAGATTGGACTGCTTGTTCAGATTCACTTTAAAAAAAGAATCTTTCACCAGCCCTTCCAAGTCAAGCTCTTTAACATATGATCCTCCATGGATTCCAGCACAACGACCCGTTCCTGAGCAGTCAGTGCAGTTAATCTTGAAGCCTGATATGCTACTTAGGCTCTGCACTGCCAGGTGGGTGGTGTCAGGCAGGAGCTGGCAAGGGAACATGATTCAGAGCTCCAATCAGAAGCAGCCAGTGTCAGAGCTCTGAATCATGTCTCCTTGCCTGCTCCTACCCGACACCACCCACCGTACAATGCAGAACCTAAATTGCACCACAACTAACTGCATAGATTGCTCAGGAATGGTGAGGGCTAGAGAAAAAATTCCAACTGTGCTTGAATCAGTCGAGCAGAACTTATTAAAAGACAAAATGAGCTTGAGCTGGTTGAGGTGGTGAAAGGTTCTCTTTAGCATTCACTAAATGTAGATAAGACTATGTGCTATTTGTAGCTATTTAAATATTCTACATCTGAGGTATGTGCTGGAAAATAAAATAAGGAGGCATTCCCACAGGGTAAAATGGCGCTGATTCTGCCACGATAGCTTGTGGCAGAATCAGCGCTGATAAAAAGACTCCCATTAACTTCAATGGCTTCCGCGTGTTAATAGGAGTCTTTTTTTATCAGCGCCACTTTACTCCATGTGAATGCCCCCTTAGGGGGTGCTCAAACTTGTACCTGTGTCGGCCCGCCGGGTCTCCGTCCTATTCCCTGGGGAAACTGGATAGTGGACGGCTTCCCAGCGGTTAGTCTTACCACCCATTAATTTGAATGGGTTTTTACAGCAAACCGCTGGTGTCTGTATGCAGCCTCTCTGCGGGGAATTTTCTTATTGTGCGGACACAAAGTCAGATATGCAGGACTTACAGTCCTTGCAAAAAAAAAACAGTTTCCCCGAGGAGAGCCTGCATATGGACACCGGCGGTTTGCTTTAAAAAGACATTCAAATGAAGGGGTTTTAAAACTGACTGCTGGGAAGCCGTCCCCTGTCCAGTTTTCCCGAGGAATAGGACTGAGACCTGGTGGGCATACATGAGCGCAAGTGTGAATGCCCCCTAACCAATCAATATACTTGCCCAGTGCACCAGACACCAAGATCAATCGATACTGAATTTGAAGAATATTTTTTTTTCTACTGTGAAACGAACATGATATTTACAAGAAAAATATGCAAGAGTGTGGGTAGCTAAAGAAAGTGGCATGCATCTTTTTCTTTGCCATTTTTTAGCCTCCACCCATAGAGAGTACATTATAAAGGTGGCAGTCACGTGTGTGTTTGGAAGTGAACATCATATGTATGGAGAAATAGATGGGTCTGTGTGCTATCCATTCCAAAAAGAAAACAAAAAACAAACGAAAAACAGCTAGCTCATAGACTGAAATAACTAAAACAGATCGCCAGTATGGTTATGTGATAATTATTTCCTCCCTAAATTGGTGATTATTTTCTTTCTTAAAGAGGACCTTTCACCATCTGGGGAACATGTGGTTTTATATACCGCTGGAAAGCCTACATTGCACTGAATTCAGCACACTGTTGGCTTTCACGATCTTTGCCCCCAGTGAAGAGCTATCGGTGCCGGTACCGTAGCTCTTCACCGTCAGAAGAGCGTTTATGACATTCAGTCAGGAACGCCCCTCCTCACAGCAGTGCCTATAGCGCTGTACTGTGAGGTCTAGTTCACACGGGAATAAGTGTCGCGCGTTTGGGTCCTGATTCTGATGTACAAAATAACGGTGGTACCACACACTCTTATAGCAGAGTTGTGGTGCTAGCAAAAAAAGGTCCTTCGACCTACGCAATCAAGTAGAAGTAAATTTTGCTGCACACACTATATTTGCATTGGGAAAGTGTAAAGATTTATTTTACAATATAACAAACGCCATTGACACAGTGCAAAGAAAAAATTGAAAAAGGCAAACTAGATCAATGTTTTGACGTTTCGGTCGTTAGACCTTAATCGGAATAGATCTAGTGCATAGCATGGCAGGAAGCCACATTAGAATTGGACCATAATGCGCCTGCCACAACTATCGCAGCTTCCCCCTCTGGAGTAAGCTCAAATGAATGGGCCTAGTCCGGAGGGTGCTGCCGCAAGGCGGACGCCAGGGCTGAATCAGCCGCGGAGTCCACCTGAAGAAAGTGCAGCTTGCTTCTTTTTTCCGTGAGCAGAAACATACTGCTCACGGAAAAAAGTAAGCTAGCGGTCTACATAGACCTCCATTGTGAGGGGGCGGATTCTGAACTGGATTTGGCGTCAGAATCCACCCCCTCTTGCCCCGTGTGAACGAGCCCTAAGAGTGGTGGGGAATGCCTCCCTCCCTCCCTCTCCTGATAGTGCTCGTCCATAGACGAGTACTGAGGGCGCGTTTTTCACTGCTAAGCGTCATCACTGGGCGGTAAGGGACGCTCCCCCTTTCGCAGTACAGCGCTATAGACGCTGCTGTGAGGAAGGGCATTCCTGACTGACTGTCAGAAATGCCCTTCTGACAGTGAAGAGCTACGGTATCGGCACTGATAGCTCTTCACCAGGGGCACAGAAAGGGAAAGCCACAGTGCACTGAATTCAGCGCACTGTCGGCTTTCTAGTGGTATATTAAACCGTATGTGCCCCAAATGTTGAAAGGTCCTCTTTAAGAAATATAAGCATCATAGCAGGAAAAAAATCTCAGTCTGGTGTGCTCACACATCTCCAATCTGCTATGATTTTTTTTTTTTTAGCTTTTTCGTATTCTTTAGTAAATATGGTACAGCCGACTGTAATATTGTAACCGTGGGAAGCTCAGTCATGCATATGCTTGCCATGATAACTATCAGCTAAATGCCTCATAGATGCAAATATTTAACATGTTGTTAAGCAGCTGTATTTGAGCCTAGAATAGAAATGCGAGTACATGGAGTGTGCGTGTTTATCAGGTAGCCAGCTCATTAAATATTGCTAGTCATAGAAAAAGCAATAGTGTGAAAGGTCTTCAGCCACAGCGCCACAATATAATACAGGCTCCCCCCAGACCTGGACCTATGTAAAGTTTACTTGTTGGTGATTTCAGCTGCTCCTTCTAACAGCAAGATGTGAAAGAGGGAGGGATGCGAAAATCTGTGATATATACAGTGATGTGAAAAAGTTTTAGGCAGGTGTAGAAAAAAAATCTGCAAAAATGCTCTAAAAAATTTTTCTCTAATTTTTTCTTCTAGAGGTAAAAAGAAGCATCATGACCTATTTCCAGGCAGATTCCTGAAATGAATGGGAGGAAGAAAAAACAATATTAGCCTTTTTTTGCACTGTGTGAATTTACTGTCATTCTGCTCCAAATTATATCAATATACAGTAATGTGCAAACATTTTAGACAGGTGTGGGGAAAACTGCAAAAGTAAGAATGCATTGAAAAATAGAAGTGTCAGAGCTCGTTCACATCTGCGCCCGGTCTCCGTTCTGCAGGTTTCCGTTTCCTGCACAAAACAGAGGCAGGAGACGGAAACCTGCAGGACTCTTTCTCACCCATTCATTTGAATGGGTTTGAAAGATGTCCATCCGTGACCGGCAGTGAGCGTTTTATGCTCTCCGCCGCGAAACCGTTTTTTTAAAATCGGACACAGAGTCGGACATGCAGTACTCTGTGTCTGGTTTTAAAAAAACGGTTTCACGGCGGAGAGCATAAAACGCTCACCATCGCTCACAGCCGGAACCCGCTCGGACAGCTTTCCGTCTTCTGCCCGCAGAAGACGGAAAGCTGAGAACGGAGACCCGAACGCTAGTGTGAACCTAGCGTCAGTAGTGTATTTTTATTCATAAACATCAGGTGAATGAACAGAAGAGAAATCTAAATCACAAATATTTGCTGTGAACTCCTTTTGGGTTAAGAGTCTTGGATGTGATGATATGGCCCCGACCAAGCCCTGATCTCAACATCATCCAGCCTGTCTGGGATTACATGAAAGGATGGAACGATTGGAGAAAGCCTACATCCATAGAAGATCTGTGGTTAGTTCTCCAAGATGATTGGAACAACCTCCCTGCCGAGCACCTACAAGAATTGTGCACAAGTGTACCTGAAAGAATTGATGCTGGTTTGAAAACAAAGGGTGGTCATGCCAAACATTGGTTTGATTTAGATTCCCCTTTAGACCACTTTGTTTTCTACTTTTTCATTTTTACAGCATTTTCCCCTACCTGCCTAAAACCTTTGCACAGCAGCGTGCTTCATTCAAGTGATCTCTGCAGCCAATTGCCAGTGTTGGTGGTTTCACACCATACATACAAGAATCACCACTGTGTTCAATGATAGGCTGCAACAATTAAAAGTTACTCTTTGTTCATATCTGCGTTTGGTATTCTGTTCTGGGAGTCCGCATGGGAGGGGGGGGATTGTGAACTACTTTCCTGTCTGCATCTTCCCTGCGGAGATCTGGACCCCAATATAGTCTATGGGGTCTGTGTGCTTATACTGCACACCACTTGCATTCAGTATTCTGTTTGGGGGGGGGGGGGGGGACACATCATGCATACTCCCCCAGACGGAATACTAACGCAGATGTGAACGAGGCCTAAGGCTGGTTTCACATCTCCGCCACAGAAACCGCTGAAATTCTGCAGAGAGAAGAGTCCTGTATGGAGGAATTTTCTTTCTGCCCTTTCCAGTATAAAAATGGTGGACACCAGACGGACTCTATTACAGCCTCTAGGGTTTACAGGTAACCTCTGTTTTAAAGGTCAAGCTCTTCCTCATTCGGGTCCCCCTGCTAACCTGAACGACAGAAACCTGTGCGCAGATGTGAACCTAACCTGACAGAATTACTGACAGACTAGTGGAGCAGCAGTGAAATTAATAGGCAGGCATAGGATAAACACAGGTCAACAGCATTTTTGGGGCCAAAGATATTTCAACGAATTTAGGGTAACTTTGGGGTGCTGATTCTGAATATGTCATCAGTTTTGCCAGATTGGCTCAAGTTTTTGAGATTTGAGATTCCATGTTAGGATACTCCCATTTTCGTTTCTTATGCTTATTGAATCCTTGCACTTGCACTGCACAGAAATAACAGTCATCATGATGATTTTTTTGCTCTCTCCACACCATTGGAACACCAAATTTGAAGCTTTTTCTTTGTCCTTTGCTCCATTTTCGTAATAATTCGATACATGCTTTGCACACTATGTGTGGTGCCCAAGACTTGTCTTGGTCCCCAAGCATAACCTCAAAATAGGCCAAATACACTTTTTTTATGAAGTCTGTTATGTTTCTTCTATGTTTTTGCAGTGTATATTCACCACAAATGTAACAGAATGAGTCTGGATCGTTAAGACAACTTCTTGATGAGTTCATGCTCTTCATTGGAAAACAGACAACAACATAAAGTTAGTGCAAAAATCAAGCTATGAACAAACTTTTAGAACACTAATTAACAAAAAACTATATTGAGAACTGCTCAGTTCAAGTACTAATCCAAAGAAATTAATGAGATGATGCGTCGCATTTACCAACAAGTGCTATAAGATACCAAAAATCTCAAAAACTTGAGCCAATCTGGCAAAACTGATAGCATATTCAGAATCAGCACCCCAAAAATACCCCAAATTCATTAAAATATTTTGGACACCAGTAAATTTTTTTTTTTTTTGTTGACCTGTGTAATCCTTTGTTTTATACTACGTCAGGCAAATTTTTTCAGAATCCCAGGAAAATGTTGTCATGTTACAGGACACAATTATATAACGTTGGATGGTCAAGGGGTGAATGGTGGTGATGGAACAGGATATCTAAATATGGCCATTATTGGTAGTGCGGCCAGGACGCTCTTTCTCCACTTCTGCTTCCCTCTACACCACCACCTAGTGAAATAAATTTGCCTGCCTCAGGATGCCACTAGAGGGAGCCTTCACCATAAGGATTCATACAGCTAATTCTGGAGCAAAATAACTGAGTTCAATACAATTTTTCATGGGGGAAAAAAAAAAAGGGGAAATCACTCTATAAATTTGGCTATGATTAATGCCATCTACTTGTACATTTACAGCATAAATGTATGGTGCCGAGGTGGTACATGCACGGGAGCTGTACCTGCATCATTCTTAGTGGGTGTCAGCTATAGATTACAGGTAACCGTTGCCAAAAGGCAGGTGTTGTGTGCTGCATTTTCTGTCATCTTAACATCACGGCTCAGCTCCGGACCAGAATCAAGAGAAGCTGGGCAAGTATTGTGAACATTAAGTCAAGGGGTCTCCATTTCGACCATGCTGCAGTTGTGTTTGGCTGCATCAGAGACACCTTTGCAGTTTAATGGTCTGCATCTGTCACATACCCAGAAACCAAAATATATGTACTTATTGAATTAATTAAAAACAAGACGAGAACAAATATTATTAAACATGTAATTTAAGACCAAGTATTTATTTAATCATATGACTCCATAAAATAAACGGACAAGGGATATATTTAACACATAAAAATTGACACTTTCCAGTTCAAAAGATATTGTAATAAATTTTTCAACAAAAAATAAATGAAAATTGCTTTAGCTGTTTTGTATTTTTTTTTCCAAATTTTTGCAGAACTAAACAGATTTTCAAATAGTAACTTTGTTCTCACCATTAGCTTTTAGCAGCCGTTCCATTGTTAGCAGATTTAGACTGAATGTACAGATACACACTAAATAACACTACAGAGTAGCAATTTAAAAATAATAAATTAAAAACGCCAGAATTACCTTGAATCTGAATAGCTGAATAGGTTCCTGCTGGATATACTAGTTGTATATTTAAATAATGGGAACATGGAAAGTCAGAGATACAAGTCAGATCGAGGGGTCATCGTATGCAATTCAATTCACTTTGCTGCAGTTCTCTAGAATTAGTCACCCAAGGACATACGTGCAAGTATGTTTTTTTTTTTTTCCCTATCAGTATGTGTTTGGAGTGTGGGAGGAAATCCACACAAACACAGGGAGAACATACAAACTCCTTGCAGATCTTGTCCTTGGCAGGATTTGAACCCAGGACTCCAGCACTGCAAGGTCGCAGTACTAACCACTGAGCCACCGCGTTGCTCGGTAAGTATGAAATTTAAAGGATTTTCTAAGATTTTTATATTTAGTGACCTATCCTTAGGCCATTATTAGCAGATCAGTGGTGGTGGTGGGTCTGACTCTTCGTACCCTTAGGAAGCCTTCACACTGAGTTTACGCTCCGCTCGTTCTGAACGTAAACTCGTTCAGAATGAGCGGCGTTAAAACAGATCCCATTGATTTCTATGGCTGCCGGCATGCGTGCGCTACCCATTGAAATCAATGGAAGGCTTTTTTTTACCTATCGCTTTCAATGTGATACGCGCATATCACATCGAAAGCAATAGGTATTATAAAAAAAAAAAGAAAATTGATGTCACAATGGGTAGCGCACGTTTGCGGGCACCCATAGAAATCAATGGGATCCGTTTTAATGCCGCTCATTTTGAACGAGTTTATGTTCAGACTAAGCGGAGCGTAAATTCTGTGTGAAGGCTCCCTTACAGAAATGCAGACTGAAGAAATTATAGTGCTTAGACAATTATTGCAGCTCCTCCTTAGTAAAGTCACATTCACCACCTGCAATACCAGGCACAGCTGCTGCACAATGTTGTGCCTGGTATACAGTGAAGAGGATACAACACTTGCCCGAGCTCCACAGCACCTTTCATTAGCAGAACAGCAAGAATGCCGGGATTTGGTCCCTCACTGATCTGCTTCGCATCATAGGTGATCAATATTAAAATCCCAGAAAGCTACTTTAGGCTGAGGCATTTTACAGTACCAGCAAAGTGAGGCTGAGGGGCCACATGGTGTAAACACCAGTTTGGCCGTGGCGGAATACCATAGCATCTTACAGTCACTGCCAATTCTAGCAAATCCCATCCACATATTGCAAATACACGCAACAGAAACAATGCAATTTTGCAGTTTTGTAAATCGCAGCATGTCAATTACACCTTTTCTGTGAAAGTGCTGCGGTCGGCTACGTGGGGCCTTAGCCTGAATGAGATTCGAGTTCGTCTCATCCACACAATGCAGACAAAAAGAGCTGCGGATAAACTTCATTTTTGGAAACCGCTGAATATCAATTTTAGCTGAGGAAACGTGTTTTTCCCTAAAGATTTATGGAAAGAAAAAAACTTTTTTTTTTTTCTTCAAGCTTTAAAATGTGATCTTTAGGGCGATTTTATATTCAAGTTTAATTTTCTTACTATTGCTTAGAAAAAATAGTTCAGTGAGCCCCATAAAGGGCTCACAATGTACATTTTCCCCTATCAGTATGTCTTTTGAAGTATGGGAGGAAATCTACGCAAACACGGGGAGAACATACAAACTCCTTGCAGATGGGTTGTTTTTTTTTGTCCTTGGCAGGATACAAACCCAGGACTCCAGCACTGCAAGGCTGCAGTGCTAACCACTGAGCCACCGTGTCGCCCATCATGATTTCTTTTTAAATGAGAATTGTGCTTCTTTGAAAAACTAATTGAATTGGTCAACATTATGCTTCCAGGAGATAATTGGAGGCCTAAGGGCTAGTTCACACGTGGGCAAAGGGGAGGTTTTTGACAGCGGAATTCGCTTCAAAAACCTCTCCTTTAACATGGTGGTCTATGTAGACCACTAGCTTTTTTTTTTCCTCCTAGCGTTTTCCGCCTGAAGAAGCGACATGACCTTTCTTCAGGCGGAAAACGCCTGAAGAATTGCATAGAAGTGAATGGGAGGCGAAAACCGCGCGGTAAAAAACCGCGCGGTTTTTTTCAAAAAACCGCGCGTTTTTCGCCTGCAGTTTCTATAGCACATATAGGGAAAAAAAACCCTAGCGAAAACCGCTAGCGAAAACCGCGTCAAAAACCTCGTCAAAAACCGCATGGAATGCAAAAAACAGCGTCAAAAAAACTCCTCGAGGTTTTTTACCTCGCAGAAATAAGCTAGGCGGTTTTCACGTGTGAACTGACCCTAAGAAGGTACAGTAGAGCCCCATTGAACTGTGGAAGCTCTGAATGAACAAAAAGTGCGGTAAAGAGAGATTCATTCTTGGCATATTTTACTGCTAAATATGCTCCATGTAATGCGAAGTCCACAGCAAATCCATGCAGCAGATTCTCTATGGCTGCAAAATAGGCCTCATGAGAATCCCCCTAAGACTAGGTACACAACTGCGTCAGTCTCCAGACTCCACCAAAAATTGGTGGAGAGAAAAGTGTGGAGTATGCAGTCCGCAGGTGTCCATGGATAACAGCTGTTTTAGCGCACGGGCTCGCAGTCATTCAGGTGTCCCGGCGGACACGAACAACAAAGAGCCCAGCACAAGTGTCAACCTGCGACTTCCCTAATGTAAGTGAATGGAGTCACATTGCAACCATGATTTCAAGTAAAGTCATTGAGCAGTGTTCGAGTCACATGTCAAAACACAATCTTTGCGCAGCTCTAGCCTAGTACAAGGCTGTTAGGTGCTAAAGGGGGAAACCGCAAGGAGAGAACACACAGTATAAGTTACATATACCCAATAAACAAGTTGTTTTACAGAACAAATTATTATATATATATATATATATATATATATATATATATATATATATATATATATATATAATATATTTACCTTGTAAAGGGCAATTCACACTGCAGTGTCTGGGCCAGGAGACAAGGCCCATGGATCGCTCATATTTTGTCTGAACTGATCCCACAGAATAATAGCAATTTATGCCGTGAAGGCAAGAATGGACACAGCTCTACTGTCCTATTCTCATAGGGTACTGTCAATATAGGACAGTAAGGCTCATACTCACTGTATAATAAATCACTAAGTCCAGCTCAGACAAGCCACAGTCAGAACAGGATTGTGTTTCTTTATTTTATACAGCTGTGTGAATTGGCCCTACAGGTATGTTCACAGGCAGGATGGATTACTTCCCATTGATTTCAGTAGGAATGAGCACATATATAAAATGCACCTCAATAGGTACCATATTGTGGAAACAGGTTAGTCTCATTAATGGCGATAACCGACGCTAGGTTCACACCTGCGTTCTCCCGTCCGTTCTGAGCTTTCCGTCTTCTGCATGCCAGAAGTCGGAAAGCTCAGACCGGGTCCGGCCGTGAGCGGCGGTGAGCGTTTTAGGCTCTCCGCCGCGAAACCAGATTTTTTTTATCCAGACACAGAGTACTGCATGTCCGACTGTGTCCGGATTATAAAACCCGGTTTCGCGGCGGAGAGCGCAAAACGCTCACCGCCGCTCACCTCTCTCACCCATTCAAATGAATGGGTGAGAGAGACTCCTGCAGGTTTCCGTCTCCTGCCTCTGTTTTAGGCAGGAAACGGAAACCTGAACTACGGAGACCCGAACGCTGATGTGAACGAGCCCACACATATGTGGCAGAAATGCTTCTTCTGCAGATTCAGCATTGGATTTTTGCAATGGTTATGTACATATACTCCAACACAACAAAGTTACATGAAAAAATATATCAGTACATAATAAACCGCTGTACTGTAATGTGCTGTTCGCTTGCTACATGTCACTGATCTCTGGGACAGATCTACAGAAATAAACATATTATATAATAATTTTGCTACAAGTTTATTTTACCCATGTTCTTGGCAGCTAATAGTTCAGAAAATGCATCTTATATTCTCCATTAGAGAATCCTAAATGAAGAAAACGTTTCCCATTCAGCACACCCACTATGGAGGGCCCAGCTGGTTATGCCAAATATGAACACAAACCAACCGGTAATTTAATCAACAACTGTGTAAAACCTAATACAACATTATTGGGGGGGGGGGGGGGGGATATCATGAGAATAATTCTTAAAATGGAGTCTTGCTGTAATTTGCAGCAAATGTGTCAATCTTTGCAACACATTTGGTGCAAATTTAAGTGTAAACGTCTGTCTTGGGATGTTACTCCATCTCAATGCCACACCTCTTACTATAAATGAGACTGACAATTTATGCAACTTTTTACAATGTCACCTTTGGCAAGTCTTTTGCGCACCAGCTGGACAGGCCAACCACCTATAAAAAGTAGCACCAGCATTCCCCCATAATGTTTACATTAGGTGACACAATTGTCTGAGACTATGGACGACACCTTTTTTCTTCCTTTTGAGCTACACTTTTTTTTTATGTAGATTGTGACCCCCACACATAGAGCTCACAATGTACATTTTTCCCTATCAGTATGTCTTTTTGAAATATGGGATGGAAATCCATGCAAACACGGGGAGAACATACAAACTCCTTGCAGATGGTTTTTTGCCCTTGGCGGGATTTGAACACCAGGACTCCAGCGCTGCAGGGCTGCAGTGCTAACCACTGAGCCACCGTGTGCCCCCCCCCTCCTGAGCTACAAATTCAAACCCATAAAGTTGTCAGCTTTCAGGACTTCCCCTCAAAGCGAAAGCGTGAAGAGCCATTGCAATGTATTTCTTCCGCCATATCAGACTCAGCACAACCATGTATTATCTGGTTAGCCCATCCTCTGATAGGACATCATGTTGTACCACAATGCTCTTCAGCTGACTGCCCTACATTAGAGAAGGCCACCAAAGATTTGGTTCCATTCTAAGGCCCTATTCACACACGTGTACTTGGTGAATATTTTACATGTTTTTAAAGCCAAAGCCAGAAATAGCATATACGCACAAATAATATTAAAAACCACTACACTCTTCTGCAGCCACTTCTATTTTTTATTCAAAATAATGACTACAAGATACATAAGTGTGAATGAAGCCTTAGAATGGGTGGTCAATTCGATCCAACTGAATATCCCGAATGGTAAAATCCTCGCATAATCTGTTCAGATTATCAATGTATTCATCCATGTCATTTTATTAGACAGATGGTCACTGACGCAATTTAACAAATCTGAAGGCAAACTAGACTGATGTCTGGGATGAAACATTGCAAAACTGTGTGCTTTAATATAAAGACAAGAACAAAAATAACCAAATCTGACTCTGGCACATATAAAATTTGGTCTATACATCGCTCACAAAACATTACACAGCAATGTTCTGCACATACAAAACTTGACCCTTTTTATGACACAGACACCATGCAACATTGCGTAGGTTTCTCCCTCCAAAAGATTTTTTGACAATTTTTTTTTCTTAATATTCAAAAAAAGAGTCACTTCTTATGGGAAATAATTTAAGAAAGGAAAAAAAAATAAAAGTATTATTTAGCTCTTCAGGTAACGATTCACAGCCTTAGTCTTCACCGTATGCTCCTACATATAGTCTCTATAAAACGTTGGCAATGATTATTGGAAAAAGTGAGTTCACTTTAATAAAATATAAAATGCAGACAGCACTATTCCAAATGAGCCACATAAATATCTACCTTCTTTACAAAGAACACAGAAACAAAGATCACGGACAACAAGTGGATATGGTCACGTTGATGCCCAAGTTCCCGTTGTCGGCAAAAAGATGTGCAATCGCTGTGTCAAAAACTAAACAATCACTGTTCATGATGGCTGCCGCAACTCCATCATGGATGGATCTTGGTGTGGCTTCCCAGGTTAGGCGCCTACGGTTTCCATTTAGTTCAAGTCTGTAGGCAAAGTTTTCGGCCTGTTTTCGTGTGCCTATCAAGAGAACGATGGCAAAGAACTGCTGGTGTCCCTCGTACTTCTCTTGTTTCTCCAGCACCAACATGAAGTGGTGGCTGAAGCAGAATTGCATCATGACCCAGTCAACTGCTCCTGGCAAGTTAATATCAGTAGCGAGGAAGACTATGTCTTCTCCTTGAAGGGTGGTAATGCTTTTGTGAGCATGTGTGAGGTGGGGCATAACCGCTTCCAAAGAACCTTGCCATTTACAAGAGGCTCCAGGGCAGGGGCACGAATAGGGACGATATTCACAGACATCCTCGTGTTCAGGTTTTTCTGTGTGATGGAGAGACAGAGAGCATCCCGTAGAAGCATACTATAAGAGAAAAGAGCAAATATCAAAGTATTAATAGAATATATGGCCAGCATCATATACATAAATATTACTGTATACTGGTTACACAAAGAAAGGAAATGTCTTACTCTCGTAGTTAAAAAGTCACAGAGAACAGTCTGTTTTTAGTTCTAAAATTTCGAGCTTACAAAGGACATCATTGTGAAGCGAGGTAATCGGCCTCCATCAGGAGATGCCCTACATACTTAAAATACCTTTCCCAAGCAGACATTTACTGGAAACTGAAGAAACCAAGAGATATTTCCCTAGACATCTGCTGAAGAATTATTAGACCTGTGAAGATCTGATCATTTATACTTAAAGGGGGTGTTCAGGTTATGAGAAAAATAAGATTAGATGATATCCAGCACAGTCTCTGCTTATATACAACTGCTGCTCCATCACACGCTCCCACCACAGGGCTAACAGGCGGAGAGAGATTTTCTTTTTTTTTTTTTTTAACACTGTTTGCAACTTATTTTCTTTCTATAACCCCTTTAAAGGGATCCCATCATTAAAATTACATTTTTCTCAATCACACGTAGGAACAGCCTTAAGAAAGGCTATTCTTCTCCTACCTTTAGATGTCTTCTCCGCGCCACTGTTCGGTAGAAACCCCGGTTTTTGTCTGTATACAAATGAGTTCTCTCACAGCACTAGGGGTGTCCCCAATGCTGCGAAAGAAGTCTCCAGCGCCACCTCCATCTTCTTCAGGAAAGGCCTCTCTGCGTGTCTTCTTCCGGAGCTGGGTTTCAATTTTCTAGGCCTCGGGCACAGCAGACTGTGCATGCCCGCAGCCACAAGAAAATGGACGCTTACACCAGCTTACAGAGGCCCGAAGCCTAGAAGATTTAAACCCAGCTCAGTAAGAAGACGTGCAGAGGCCGTTCCTGAAGAAGATAGAGGCGTTGATGGAGAGTTGTCTCGCAGCATTGGGGACACCCCCAGTGCTGTTTGAGCGCTGGGGTCCGCCCCCAGTGCTGCAAGAGAACTCATTTGCATACCACCAAAAAACAGGATTTCTACCGAACAGCGACGCAGAGAAGACATCTAAAGGTAGGAGAAGAATAGCCTTTCTTAAGACTATTCCTACGTGTGATCAAGATAAAAAATGTGATTTTTAATGATAGAATCCCTTTAAGGATCAGTTCACGCAGGGGAATTTGCTGTGGATTTGGGGGTGGATTTTGCCCCCAAATCTGGAGCAGATTCCTCCTGAATCAGCCTCCTATTGTTTTCAATGGGAGGAAGATCACAGCAGAATGCAGAAACAAGAAGCGTCCTGCTCGATCTTGCCGCAGATTCCACCTGCGGGGTCCACAGCTCAAGTCTCCCTCATGATTAGGCCTATTCATCCAGGCCTAATCAGGAGCGGGATGTCTCCACAGAATGCTGATTCATTGCACGGCATCCCGTCGTGGCTAGCCTGCATGAAAATGCCAGCAGTGGAAAATGATGAGGAATTTCCTCTTCATTTTCCGTCGTGTGAGCGGACCCTAAGGTGGCCATGCCCAGTCCTCCTCATACACGTGGTGTTTTTTTTTTTTCTGAGCAGAATAAAAAAAAAAACAGGCACAAATGACAGACGATATAACACAGGACAATCAGTTGTCACCTGTCATCCGCAGACAATGTTAAAAGACGGAGCAGACACTAAATATCCGTCATACAGTAAGTCTGCTATTTTGAACAGAGCCATGAGTTCTGCACCTCAAGTTATCCGCTCCAACAAAATAACAGACACATGACGGATTTGGCAAAAACAGACAACATTGAAATGAATGGGATTTTTTTTTTTTTTTACAGATCTGTTAGCGTCCATGGTTAACATTCTCTGATGCATGCCAACAAGAGCCATACATTTATTCCTAGCATCTTAGTGTGCAAACTCTTCATATATTTATTTCTATGATCTCTCTGTATATGTATTTTACATTAATTTTAATATTTGCTATTTCTGCTATAAACATACTGCTTCTACTCCAGCTAGAAAATAAAAAATATTAATATCATATATTAATACATATTGTGTAAATAATTTGATGCAAAGCTTGTTGCATGTTCATTTTCAGAGGAATTTAGAAAAGTGTATTTTTGGCTTGGGCCTACCGCAGTTAAACGCAATGACTAAGAACTCATTGTCACTCTGAAACATGTAAAGCAGGTCTACTGCCGTGAAGTGCATTTTGTGTTTTTCATCACATTCGCAATAAAGGTATGAGTGTTAGAATCCCTTCTGGAATACTATACTATAGGTGACATCAGTAGAGTTTTGGGTCCAGGTGTATGCCACCTGCAGACAAGAAGTCCTGGGAATGGATTACTAGTCATTACAAAGCTGTGTCTTGGAAATGGCAGAAAACCCAGCGCAGAAACTGCTCTGTATAATATACTCCATAAGGCAGTGTTTCCCAAACTGTCCTCCGGGGAGCACCAAGTGCTCCGCGAACCATTTACAGGTGCTCCGCGATATGGCGATAATAAAGGGTTAACAATAAAAAAATACGTAAATGTTAAGGGTTTCAAAATTAAAATACTGGTTCAGATATACTCCTAATATTCTACCGGCGCAGCACTATGGTCTGTTTGGCGAATATACGAGGCCAGTGGATTAATGCTTCACAGTCAGACAGCACTTCCAAACTGGTCTCAGACCACCCTTTCCGTCTTCATACGCCGGTCTCGTATATTCGCCGAACAAACTGTACGTAAGGACGGAAGTACTTTAGTCATCTTTCACGCTAGTATTGTGCGGTCACTCGATCCTTGCTGTGTCACTTTAGGTTGCGCACTATTTACAGCTATTCGCCACATGTTATTCGAAAAACATTCCTAATTTGGTTGTTCAGCAATGGATCGCTGGTTGAAGACTGGATCCTTCAGAAAAGCAGTTAATACCACTGACACAGACCCTCCAGTGGGAGCAGCGGCTTCAACTGACTGCCGGGTATCCATTCCCTGTCCAGTTTCTCGGGGCAGAAGACGGAAACCTGCCGGATTGGCTAAAGCGCACATGAGCGCAGATGTGAATGCCAAGAGTGGCTTTAAAAGGAATGGGTATATATTTAAAAAAAAAAAAAAAAAACGCAGCAAAAGCAGGGAAAGTTGTATGTATTAATACGTATGAGACTTTTTCTTAAGCGTAAGTTCGGTTCCATCAAGGTAGACCTGAACAACAGCATGGCGGACTGCTAAAATTGCTGAAACACCGAGCCTTCGGAGCCCCATTGATTTTAAGGTGTCCGTCAGGTGTCTGCTGTTTATAAACAAAGCAGCAAGAAAAAGTCCACCGTTTAGGACTTTTTCCTTTGCTGAATTTTTTTTTTTTTTTTTTATAATGTAGATTGTGAACCCCACATAGAGCTCACAATGTACATTTTTCCCTATCAGTATGTCTTTTTTGGAATATGGGATGGAAATCCATGCAAACACGGGGAGAACATACAAACTGCTTACAGATGGTTTTATGCCCTTGGCGGAATTTGAACACCAGGACTCCAGCGCTGCAAGGCTGCAGTGCTAACCACTGAGCCACCGTGTGGCCCCTCTTCCTTTGCTGAATTTCGTCAGACACTGTTTTGAAGTTTCTGATGGACTTCTGGTGCACATGTGAACATAGCCTGAAAGAGACTGTAGAAAGGGGTCTATAACACCAGGGCTTCATTCACAGCCACACCATTCACTAATGTAAGGGAGACATCATAGCTGCTAGTTTCCATCCACAGCTCAGGGAAAACCGAGAGGTAGCGATGGAGTCTGCAGAGCAGAAAACTGGTGAAAAATACCACATAGAAGCCATATAGTGGACAGAAATAGTGTTACTTCTTAAGTACATACACAACAGCTCAATCCTGAAAAGACAGGTAAGCTCTGACTTTTGAGATTCCTAAATTATGAGCACCTTGTGAGTTGTCATGCTTCAAGACCAGAAAAGCAAGTTGAAGCTTTGAGGTCACTCATGGTTTCGCCTTTTTACTAAATAACTCTACAGCTTCCCCTTTACTTTAGCCACTCCCTAAGTGGCCATGCCCACGACAGCATCCTGCCTGGGAAACAGTCAGTATGTAGGCTATAATTCTGGACCGTATATGTAGAACTTACTACATCATAGTCAGTAATGATATAGTGAGCATCTGAACAGCTCTATCACTCTACGGTACTAAACTGACTATAGAAAAATGGGAACTTGCAGGACTTATTAGTACAGGCTTTTGTTTAATCATCTTTATACTTATTTATAAAGCTCCAACATATTCCGTAGCCCTTGTAAAGGCACGGTCACCACGCAGTATCCCCAGCAAGGCTCACAACCTACATTTCCCAACATCTTTGGAGTAGGTTAGGAGATCAGAGTGATTGGAGGAGACCCACACAAAAGGCCGGGAGGACATAAACTCCATGCAAAGGCTGTCCTTGGTCACATCTGAACTCATGACCCAAGAATAGTGCAAACCACTGAGCCACCATGCTGACTGTTCATAGAAGCTGCACCAGAACCTCCGACACAGATGTGAACCTAGGTGGTCCTTAAGAGGAACTTTCACCACCTCTGCTAACGCCATTAATTAGCCTATGTTAATAGGTCCCGCTGCACTGATTTCAACACAGTTGGGCGCTTTCTCTCTAGTTCCCACCATTCCCAAGCAATAAGTGCTCTTAGATCTGATGCCCGATATGCTATTTAAGCTTCGTACCATCAGGACAGTGTTCGGCAGGAGCAGGCAAGGAGTGTAATTCTAAACTCTGACATTTCTGAAACACACCCCCATCTGACACAGGCCATCTTAGGGTGCATTCACACTACAGATACGGTGACTGATTCTGAACATTAAAACACGTTCAGAATCAGCGCGTATAAAGCAGATCCCATTCATTTCAATGGGAGCCGGCATACGAGCGCTCCCCATTGAAATGAATGGGCTGCTTTTTACTCTACGAGCGCTCCCACTGAAGTGAATGGGAAGCGTTCGCGTGTATAGCTCGCCGTGTGAAGGGGCCCGGTGCTCGGCTCAGTCCGAGCCGTACACTCAAGAGCTTCCCATTCACTTCAATGGGAGCGCTCGTAAAGTAAAAAGCAGCCCATTCATTTCAATGGGGAGCGCTCGTATGCCGACTCCCATTGAAATGACTGGGACCTGCTTTATACGCGCTGATTCTGAACGTGTTTTAACGTTCAGAATCAGTCACCGTATCCGTAGTGTGAATGCACCCTTACAGAGAGAGGTAGAATATCACGCACCAAAACTAACTGCATTGCTCAGGAACAATAAGGGCTGGAGGAATAATTCCAATTGTGCTGGAATCAGTGGAATTAGCAGCGCCTATTAACAGATGCTAAGACCTGGAGTGGGTAGAGTTGGCTATCCCCCAATAGCTTGTTCTGCGGTTGGTGCCAATCAACAGACCGTTGTCATGGGCTCGTTGGTGAACGCCCTTTTCTCGTACTGAAGTGCTCTTGGGGCCCTTGCGGTAGTTGTTACAATGTTATATTTCACAGTTTTCTTTAAATATACATTTTTTTTCTTTAAAAAAATAAAAATTCCAATAAAACTTGATTAAATATAAATTACAATGCAGTTTGCACCTTGTTATAAACGCGGCTCTGTTAGTGCAGGGATAATCAAGACTGGCGTTTTTCTCCAATCTAGATAACTCATCGCCTTTGTTTTGGCAGTCTATGGTGTGCAACTTATCCCTGCCCTGCAGACGACGAGGGAATACTTCTATCTGAGTAAATCTGAAATGATCCACTATAAAGCAGTCTATATAAAGTGGGGAGGTGACTTCATGGAAAGCCAGGGCTAATTATATGTTGGTACAGTAATAGCGGCTGTGTATCCTCCCAAGCTCAGCCATGACAGCTCTGTGCACTGCTCACATTAGGCGTGTCCATGCATGACCTCAGCTGTTTATGTCAGCTGGAACATAAGGAAAATGTTGTTTCCAGAGGCACAGAGCTCAAGGCAGAAGCAGGTAGTCTATGGCATGATGTGGGTTCTGTGCACAGACACATAGGAGTATCAGAAGGATCTTGTACTTCTCACTGCTTTATTTTTATTCACCTATAAATAGGCAAGAATGTGGCAGGGTTATTTTTTTTCCTAAAAATCACACCATTTAGGGTAAGTGAAAGATGAACGCTTATAATCACAAAAATAGCCTGTTGTTCTTGGCAAGTCTGTATTTGAGGAGCCTTAAAGGAGTACTTCCATTTTACAATGCTGCAGCACAGAAATAGTATAGGACTGCAAGAGACCAACATCTGGGACCCATGATGGTGCAAAGAACATAGGGACAAACTTCTTCACAGTATGGGGGCATATGCATCCACTACCAGGCAGAGACTGGCACCACCGCTTCATCCAAGGGGGCTGTGAGGAAACAGCAGTGCTGCCACCATGACAGCTCCTTCACACCACAGCACTACATGGCCATGTGCTAGCTGCTGTATTCACAACACACAGCCCCAGAGACTTTTCATGGGGCTATTCACACAACAATCCATATGAATGATCCCCAAAAATAAAACATGGTATGTCTGACGCTGGTTTAATGGATGCCTATAAGAGTTCTCTGGAAACTGTATACCCCTGGCAATGAAAAAAAAAGTTGCATGTGACTTTTGAAAACTGGAGTAAAAAAACCCCCAAAAACCTGCCCCCACTGTCTGCATAAAAGCAGCAGAAACGTAAGGATAAGGAATTTTTATGAAAATGTCACATTTTTAGCACAGGTAGACCTAGCCTTTAACCCTTTAAAGCGGAGCAGCACCTATTCACAGGTTCTAAGAACTTGAATTGTTGGAAGTAGTGAAAGGTCCCCCTTCAGGCTGAGGTCCCACATTGCGGAATCGCAAGTTTTGTTGTTGCAGATTCCGCCTGCCTAACCCCCCGTCCCCCCAAAAAAAGTCATATGACCTTATGGGGACACTATGTAAAAAAATAATTTAAATAAATAGAAAATTAAAAAAAGGAAATAAAATGTAAAAAATACATAAAATACAATAAAACATCCTTATTATAGGTTCTAGCACAACCATCGAAGAAACCATAAAAATTTAAAATTACCGTAAGAACCGTAGGAAAAAATATTTTAAAATGTTTTTTTTGGTAGCAATTTTTGCTATTAAAAAAAAAATATTGAAAAACAGACAGGCTTTCCCTCTTCTTTAGTTTATATTATCTCGGCTATATATATATATATATATTTTTTAAACATATACAAAAATAAAAATAAATCCCTATGCGTCACTGAAAAAACCCCGCAGAAATTAGCTGAATAATGCAAATGACAAAAATGTTATAGCCCTCAAAAGCACACATTCAAATTTAAAAAAAAAAAAAAAAAAAAAAAAAAAAAAGAAGTGTATGGTCCTAGATCAGAAATTGGCCCGAATTGCAAGGGGGAAGGGCGCACTCTTTACAGCGTTCACTGTGGATGCTATTGATCATGGCATATTGATTCCATTCTTTTCTCGTACAACTAAGGGTGCTTTCACACTACAGTTACTAAATGTCCGCTGCTCATATATTGTAGGATGAGAGCAATGGACATTAATGACAGATGCAGATGGAGCCCCCTCCATCTCCATTTACCTTGATGTAAAAAAAACAAAACAAAAAATTCTTCCATCATGTTTTCTACTTTTCTGATGGAAGGAAGACGGAAAAGTTGTGCACGCAAGACTTTTTCTTCTATTACAAAAGTAAACAAACCTGACAGAAGACAGCTTCAGTCGTGTTTTTTTTTTTTTACATTACAGTCAATAAGAATGGATGCAGAATGGGCTCCGTCTATCCCACTACTTGTAGAAATGGTAGTGTGGACTTCCCCTTACTCCAGGCAAAGTTTCAGCACCAATGGTTGCCATTTTCCACAGTGCATACTGGGAGTGTTTCTTGTAAATCCAGTTTAAACTGCTACCTAATACACAATGAACCACAGGCACAAGGAGACCATAAGTGTAAGGATGTGATCCCACCCTTAGGCTACCTGGAAACTTAAGACTATAACATAAGACCAATGTCCTGCTGCTAATGCTGTTGCTTTGCTGTGAGATGAAACACAACCATATTCCCCACCATTAGTCGAGTTGTAGCAGTGTGACATTACATTCTATGTTACAGACCCACAAGTCACCATGTAGCTCTATCCTAAATCACCATCTTTACAACAGTCTCTAAAATGAATAACAATGTGAAGATCTTATACATGTATTATTACACACAAACCATATTTACCAAAATTGGACAAATCAAGCCCGTAAGAATGTCCAGTGTCTGGCAGATGCCTCTGCTATGATATAGTAGCATCTGTCACCCAAAGTTTCCCATACCTTAAAAGGGTTGTCCAGATAGCCTTTATTTTACTTTCTCCAGGTCTTTTTCGATGCTGTACCTGGGGGTCCTGAGTGAGTCCCGACCCCAGGTTTCGTGATTGGATACCTCTCCTCCCTTCTCTCAGACCTGTGTTATGGGGCTGAAAGACTACAGTAAAGTAAATTTTCATAGGACAAGTAACTAGCTGAAAAAATGGGAGAGAAGATAAGAGCGACCCAAGGTCGGATCCAGCCCAGAACCCCAGGTATAGCATAAAGATAAAAAATAAACCCTAGAAAAAGTAAAGCAAGACTCTCTGGACAAGTCATGCCCTAGCCAATGGATAGATCGGTAGTGGTCTGACCACTCAGCTCTCATTGATCAGGAGAATGTTGGGACATTCGTTCCCCGTTCTGAATAGAATGTGATCGGGCAATGCGCACCACAACAAAAATCAAAAACTAAGCTTGCATGAAAAAGAGGTCTCTTTTCTGGATATCTGTGTAAGGAATAGGGCTGCAGACTGCTGTTATGAAACGTATACCAGAGTGGGCCAGAAGAACATGCCTTAGGACTGTCATATGAATGGGGGTCTATGAATAGAACCCTTTTACTGCAAATATCCCCCTTAAAGGGAATGTCACACCATAACAATACCCTTTCAGATGATTACGTCATACATGTGATCTGCCACTTCAAACTCTGCAAGACTGACAAAGCTAGCCGAATACAGAACATGGCCATCTCCATCAGACCTACAGACTTGGAATAGAGTAGCAGTGCCCAGGCATGACCACATGGGACAAGGGGCTCCATTTCTCGTCATCAGAGGGGCCTCCAAGGGATTTGACGGTACTATTCCGTTATCGGGCCAGCAGCAGCGCATTTCAGCACCAGCTTTCGGGACAGCAGTTCAGTTCAGCAGCGGGAATTACAATGACATCCGAGGACTGCTGGCCCGATGCTTGTGCCCAGTAGCCAGTACATCAATGACCCCCCCTCCATCTCCTCCTCCTTCCAGTGCTGCCCCCCAGCTCTCCTTACATCTACCCCGTACCCTCTCCCCGCCACATGACTAAGCCGATGCTGGCCCGATGATAGAGGCCGTGCTTGTGTGTAGTAGGCAGTACATCGATCGATGCCCTCATCCTCCTCTTCCTTCCAGTGCTGCCCCCCAGCTCTTCTTACATCTGCCCCGTACCCTCTCCCTGTAATAGGCCTCACCGTAAATCTTGAGCAATGAATGCTACTAGATAGCCGCCGGACGCTGCAGAAAGTTTGTCCCTCCGGCTCGCTGTAGCTCACCGTTCCTATAGTCGGCGTGTTTCTTGTCAGGGCCTGGATTGAGCCCCGGTGTCTTTCCTTTCGGTCTCGGTACTAGCGCTGAGGTGAGGCCTAGTCGTGTGGCGGGGAGAGGGTACGGGGAAGATGTAAGGAGAGCTGGGGGGCAGCACTGGCAGGAGGAGAAGGATGGGGGAGGGGGGTCATCGATGTACTGGTTACTGGGCACAAGCATCGGGCCAGCAGTCCTCGGATGTCATTGTAATTCCCGCTGCTGAACTGCTGTCCCGAAAGCTGCTGCTGAACTGCGCTGCTGCTGGCCCGATAACGGAATAGTACCGATTTGACCTTTGTAACTCATCCTGTGGATTTTGTGTAAGAACCCCCTAAAGTCCAGCACCCCAACTCTGTAAGAGAAGAGAACTCTAAGTAACAAGACATTACCTCTATGAACAGTGGGGTCACAGGACCAGTAGTACTCACTGTGCCCCATAGAGACTGGCACATAAACAATGAGGGCATATCATGGACAAGGTTTTGGGGGCAGCACCCACCTTGCATGGAAAGAGGACAGCAGAGGCCACCTTCTCCATCGCCAGATTCCGGATACTGGGGGTGAGGGACGCCCTACACGAGGGGCAGCAGCTCAGCTTCTGGCGGCATTGGTTACACACCAGGTGCCCAGCCTGGCACTGCAGGATGGGGGGCAGGACATAGTCAAAGCATACCGGGCACTCGAACAGAGACGTCAGCTCGTGGTGCTGCTGCTGGGACACTTGTCCCGAGATCGCCGCTGCCGCCGCCGGGGACGGTGGAGGGGCGGCAGGGCCGGAGGCAGCGGAGATCGTGGTGCTGGTGACCGCAGGGGATGGGGTATGTGGCGGCGGCGGCGGTTGCTGCTTCTGTTTACCGCAGGGCTTGCTGGCACACGGTCCGGCGGAGGACGGGCGGCTCATGTCGGTGCGAATCAACCATGGAACTTGGCGGAGGCTTCAGGGACGCAGAGAGGAAACTTCCCGAGACCTGGGGGAAGGAAAGGCGGGCTCAGCAACCGCAGCGGATCCCCATCAACACACAGCAGGATCCGTCACTCGGCTCCAAAACAGTCCGCCCCCTCCAGCGCTGACAGCGGCGACACGGCGGAGACGGCCCACGGCTCTGCCTACCTTCTGGAACATTGTCACACGTCATCTCCACTGACGTAACAGCCGCCATGTGTGAGAGGCGCTGAAGGCTGGCGGGGCGTGACCAGCTGAGAGTCACATGACTAGGCGGAGGATGTGACGTCAGTGACCTGCATGACAGAGTTGGCGGAGAAACTGGACTGACGGCCTGGACTGTAGTGGCTGAGTCGTGACTCGATGGATGAGTCACATGGGATGACGTGGTCACATGACCTCACTCTGTGTTTTGTTTTTTTTCTGCCAGTCAGTACAGAGCGCAGGTTCCTGCAGCAGTGTGGACAGTGTCTGACTTCTATGCAGGATGTAGGGAGAGACTTTCTGTATGTGCTTAGGGCATTCCCTTTGCAGTAGCAATGACATGTTATACTGTAGGTCAGGACAATAATGGGGATTCCACATTATATACTCTTTGTTTCCTGGGGTGGGGTCAGAGTTTAGTTTACAGAGCGCCCCCTTAGTCTCTTAACTGCTCAGATGTTGTGGTTGTTATTGACTGTGGCAAACAAAGGGTTACCTAGCACTACAGGTGGGTGTCAGGGATGTGACACATGCATTTCCTCACAACAGGTATTCTGCATGTACATGACAAGTCAGTGAGGGTTTAATGTGTAATAGAAAAGTGGCTTTAGCTCACCATGTTACTCTAGGATCCTTCAGGGTGCACGACCAAGCCTCCGGACTTTAGAAGCATGCCAATATTGTCAAGGTAGTTGAAGAGAGGTCCGCATCACACTGTAGTTCCTTAAAAATGAGCCTTTAATTCATCTTGATTAAAATTTAGATCAGACAATACAAAAAAGTGAAAGATAGAAAAAACTTGAACAAAAAAAAAAAACACAATAAAATCGCTTACGCGTTTCGGGATAAACTATCCCTTAGTCATAGCGTGAATATCACTCTGAGCCTTCCATGGTTTATATTCCTTTTAACACACCCCTCTATCACAGTTGTATGCAATCATCCAATCCATTGATTTAACTCATGTACGATCCATTTTGTAATTCAGCCAAATAAAAGAAAAAAGGGGGATATTTTACTTTGTGAGGGGCAAGTATAATCATGTATTTCTATATACTCTATTTTGTTCTATAAACTCCATTTTTGTATATGTCATCCATTTTGTATCCTAACACACATACTATGAGATGAAGTCAATCAGAGTGTGAAGGAATGTAATCACAGACTTTCTGTAGGCTATTGTTTGTTATAAGATAAGATAATCCTTTAATAGTCCCACAATGGGGAAATCTCCAATTCTGTAGTCTAGGAAAAGTCTGGCACCCAGCATGTCATCTTATCTCTCTTGCCATGATATATACATCTGAACATAGTGTGGAGGATGTCAGCTCACATATTAAGCATTCTGTATCCTTCTTTGTTTCATGAGAAAGTCCATCCCATTCTGGAAAGTTATAATGAGATGTAGGTTACATTAGGCCTCAGCCAATAGTCATGTGCCAGGCTTCTCTTATAACTCTATAACCAATCATGTTAGGCCAATTAGAATAGTACAACCTTTCTTTGTCTATATTGTATAAAAACTACCTTTTTCCCATCATTAAATCAGATCATTTTGAATACAGCATCTGATTGCATATCTGTGTGTTCTCCGAGCGCTCGTACCCAACTTTCAAAGATTCGGATACCGATGGCATCTACCCCGGGGCATTCCCCCCGACAACTTCCATTATATTTGTGTGGTGTGTTTTTTCTTTTAATAAAAAACTTTTCATTTTACCTCTAAAGTGCTTGTTGTAACTTTAAATATTTTATCACAAAAATTGATGGTTATTCAAATATGTCTCTATCACCATATAATCTTTTGTCAGTTTGAATTAGTATATATAGGGAAAATACTGTATATCCTAGTCTGTCTTTTCATTCCATAACGGTAGTTGGTGATAGATGATATATAGTAGACTTGTGCAGATATATAGTAGAAATGTGCAGACGGGATTCAACTCATGATTGAAACCTGTTAACCAAAAACAGATGTGTAACATAATGCCACCCATGAGCTAACGCTATCTTCTGAATAAACACCCACATCAGGCTTATCTAACTTTGTAAATTCAAAAGAGTACTTTTAACTCAAGAGTTAACATACCAAAAAATTTATACGGTAGATTGCTCTATTTAAGTTACTATTCATGGGGAACATTAATTTATAACTTACCAGCCATATTTAAGGCTAGATACTATTTGTTAAACTTTGTTTATACTTGGTTCAGTTCTAAAATGAACCCCACTGGCCAATCATGAGCGGTTATTTTTGACTTTACAACCATAAAGATTAAGGCTGGATACTATATATCAAACTTTATTCATGCCGGGTTCAGTTCTTGAATGAATCCCCGCTAGCCAATCAAATACAGTCACCTGACCCACTACAGCCAATGAGAAACTACTACCCTAAAAGTAAGAGCTTTCTGAATGAATCCCCACTAGTCAGTCATATGTGGTCACGTGACCCACTGTAGCCATTAAAAAACTACTACCCTATGAATGAAAACTTCATTTATAAATGAGTTTTGTGTACCAATCATGAACAGGTCACATGACTCTACAACCAAAAGGGTATTTTTAAATTACAATTAATACCTGATACAAGCATAAACTAGAAATTGCACAGTGGATTACACGTCATATATCACCCAAGTCCAAGAAGGCTGTGGACCCTATTCAATGTAAGTAATCCATATACCAATATTACAAATGGAATATAGTGTTCCCATATATTATAGTTTACGAAAACTTGGGGTTCAAATTTCATAGTCACCGAAATAAAACTTCCTTCTATTTGTTCTACCTATCTTACTCATGTTCCAAAAACTTTATAGCTACAATAATGTAAAGTGTTCTAATTTCCAACATGCTATGAGTTCATTAACGATAAAAATATACAGAGTAAAAAAATGTAAATGTCTATTATATATAATCTATACCTGATCCAACCATTTATATAAAAAAATATAAAAAAAATTATTGAAATATTTGGTAAATAAATACCACTAAAATCAAATAATATAGAAGGGCAGATGGATATAGCCAAAAACACAAAAATTAGACACAGAAAAAGATATAGACGTTCAGATAGACTACAACCAGTATATATTGAATATAGTTATTAGAGATGAGCGAACAGTGTTCTATCGAACACATGTTCGATCGGATATCAGGCTGTTCGATGTGTTCGATTCGAATCGAACATCACGTGGCAAACTCCAAAAAAATTTGATTCCCCTCCCACCTTCCCTGGCGCTTTTTTTGCACCAATAACAGCGCAGGGGAGGTGGAACAGGAACTACGACACCGGAGGCATCGAAAAAAATCGGAAAAAGTCATTGGCTGCCGAAATCAGGTGACCTCCATTTTAGACGAATAGTGGATTTCAAATCCGGGTCATATGAGAATGTGAACTTTGTGACTAAGAGACAGGGATAGCTGTACAGGCAGGGATAGCTAGGGATAACCTTTATTTAGGTAGGAATGTTATTAAAAATAACTTTTTGGGGCTCTATCGGGTGTGTAATTGTGATTTTTGTGACATAAACTTTTTCTAATAGGAATGCATTGGACAGCGCTGATTGGCCAGAGTACGGAACTCGACCAATCAGCGCTGGCTCTGCTGGAGGAGGCGGAGTCTAAGATCGCTCCACACCAGTCTCCATTCAGGTCCGACCTTAGACTCCGCCTCCTCCGGCAGAGCCAGCGCTGATTGGCCGAAGGCTGGCCAATGCATTCCTATTGGTAGCAGTGCTGAGCCAGTTCTGCTCAACTACACCGTGTGCCGGTCAGCCCATCTGATATAGCAGAGCCGAGTGTGCACACTCGGCTCTGCTACATCTGATGTAGCAGAGACGAGTGTGCACACTCGGCTCTGCTATATCAGATGGGCTGACCGGCACATCAGATGTAGCAGAGCCGAGTGTGCACACTCGGCTCTGCTACATCACACTCGGCTCTGCTATATCAGATGGGCTGACCGGCACATCAGATGTAGCAGAGCTGAGTGTGCACACTCGGCTCTGCTACATCTGATGTGCCGGTCAGCCCATCTGATATAGCAGAGCCGAGTGTCTGATGTAGCAGAGCTGAGTGTGCACACTCGGCTCTGCTACATCTGATGTGCCGGTCAGCCCATCTGATATAGCAGAGCCGAGTGTGTGATATAGCAGAGCTGAGTGTGAATATAGGAATCCATAGGAATGCATTGGCCAGCGCTGATTGGCCAGAGTACGGAATTCGACCAATCAGCGCTGGCTCTGCCGGAGGAGGCGGAGTCTAAGGTCGGACCTGAATGGAGACTGGTGTGGAGCAATCTTAGACTCCGCCTCCTCCAGCAGAGCCAGCGCTGATTGGTCGAATTCCGTACGCAGTGACAAGGATGACAGGGATTTCCATGCAATCAGCCCATCTGATATAGCAGAGCCGAGTGTGTGATGTAGCAGAGCCGAGTGTGTGATGTAGCAGAGCCGAGTGTGCACACTCGGCTCTGCTACGTCTGATGTGCCAGTCAGCCCATCTGATATAGCAGAGCCGAGTGTGTGATGTAGCAGAGCCGAGTGTGCACACTCGGCTCTGCTACATCTGATGTGCCGGTCAGCCCATCTGATATAGCAGAGCCGAGTGTGTGATGTAGCAGAGCCGAGTGTGCACACTCGGCTCTGCTACGTCTGATGTGCCGGTCAGCCCATCTGATATAGCAGAGCCGAGTGTGTGATGTAGCAGAGCCGAATGTGCACACTCGGCTCTGCTACATCTGATGTGCCGGTCAGCCCATCTGATATAGCAGAGCCGAGTGTGTGATGTAGCAGAGCCGAGTGTGAATATAGGAATCCATAGGAATGCATTGGCCAGCGCTGATTGGCCAGAGTACGGAATTCGACCAATCAGCGCTGGCTCTGCCGGAGGAGGCGGAGTCTAAGGTCGGACCTGAATGGAGACTGGTGTGGAGCGATCTTAGACTCCGCCTCCTCCAGCAGAGCCAGCGCTGATTGGTCGAATTCCGTACTCTGGCCAATCAGCGCTGGCCAATGCATTTCTATGGGGAAAAGTTAGCTTGCGAAAATCGCAAGCTGACAGGGATTTCCATGAAATAAAGTGACTTTTATGCCCCCAGACATGCTTCCCCTGCTGTCCCAGTGTCATTCCAGGGTGTTGGTATCATTTCCTGGGGTGTCATAGTGGACTTGGTGACCCTCCAGACACGGATTTGGGTTTCCCCCTTAACGAGTTTATGTTCCCCATAGACTATAATGGGGTTCGAAACACGTTCGAACACACGAACAGTGAGCGGCTGTTCGAATCGAATTTCGAACCTCGAACATTTTAGTGTTCGCTCATCTCTAATAGTTATCTATAATGTCAAAGCTCTGTTGTGCCAATAGTAAAGGATTCCCACTGAGCAGTATGCACTTAAATACAAACAACCACTTAAGATAGATATCCCACGCAAAGAAATATATCTTCTGAACAATAATGCTATTTAGCCAATATACTACAAGTAACAATGGGAGATATATCTAAGAGAAAATGTAAGAAATATAGAGTAACCTCTAATAACTATAAAGCCATGGAGAAAGTTCTATCATTAATCACACATGTGACTATGCATGTCTCAAATCACACTCGCATATCACCATGGCAAAACACAAAGCCAGACCGAGTATTAACAAATCATGATTGTTTAGATACCTGCAGTCATGATGTTTGCAGTGAAAGGTAGTCAACCAAACGTCCACAGAAAAATTACTGACAAGTAGATGGACCACCCCTACGCGTTTCGCCACAAAAGTTGGCTTCCTCAGGAGGTGACCGTGTTGTTTGCTGAACAGTTTATTCAAGTCAAAATATAGATGATGTGAGGTAGTTGTATATGAAATGCTATATAAGCTATATTCGTCCTAATGTTCATCCTGAATGATATTCTTGAATTAAATTTCACAATAAATAGGGATTTCTTTTTTAGGAGATTTTTCTTTTGATCTACCCCCCCAATAGGTTTTTTAACCCTCTCCAAACCATAAAACCGCATGGTCTGTACATTACCATTGTGTTTTAAAGCAAAATGCTTGGATGCCCCTGTCAATGTTTTAGAGCTATCTTTAATGTGTTCTCCTATGTGAACCCTCAACGATCTCGTGGTATACTCCACATAATCAAGATCACATTCTACACATTTAATACAATAAATGATATGGTCTGAATTACAATGGTTGTTTTTGACTGTGGCAAACGAAGGGTTACCTAGCAGTACAGGTGGGTGTCAGGGATGTGACTCAGCCCACACATGCATTTCCTCACAACAGGTATTCTGCGTGTACATGACATGTCAGGGAGGGTTTAAAGGGCAGAGCACAGTACTATGAGTTGTCGGGTGTGTAGGCCATAGGCGACAAGTTCCTGTCCCAGTCAGAGTTGGGAGCGGTTTGTGATGCACATGAGTTGAGTAACTTTACAGAATGCCTCAGGAATTGTGGGGGTTAAAGGGGTTGTTCAGTCAAAAAAGATTAAAACTATTCAGTGTGAGTGTAAAAATAAAACTAAAATCATACACTGCAACAGTGCCTGATTCCCCTTTAGTCTCTGATCTTGCTGCCAGTGATTGGCCGCAACAGAGGTCAATTGTCTGTATTGGGAGCCATCACTGCAGTGCAAAGACTTGTGGGGATTTGGATAATATGGGAGGGGGAATCCTACTTTTGAGCCTCCTTCTCTAAGGAACAAACATGGGATGAAAAGGGGTTATGTGGGGAGGTTAGTTTACTTAATCTGAATCTGGGGATTCCAACCCTGGGTCATGTGATCAGAACCAGCACTCAAACCCAGATCACTCCCTCACATTGTCACAGATAGATACCTGTGCTAGAGGGGTGGACTTTACTGCCAGCCCCCTAGCACAAGTAACTACTTGTAAAAACAGGAGAGGGCTGATGAAGGTCCGATTGTGGGACCGAAACATTTCAGAACATGTCACATGTATAAGGATGAAATAAATATTTGGAGTGCTTAAAGCAATTTGACAAGTGCCAGAACATGCTATTCTTATCCCTATGGATGTGCACCGTCATCCTCCTGAGACCGAGTGATGTTTTATTAATCTCCCTATATTATAAAAATGAATTTCTGTCTGTCTGTCTGTCTGTCTGTCTGTGCTCTAATGCGAACCAAACGACTGGACCGATCTTCACCAAATTTGGTACAGAGATACTTCAGATATCCGGGAAGGTTTAAGACGAGACTCCAACTCGCTCGGACGTACCGTTGCTGAGATACAGCATTCCAAATACAATGCCCCCCCCCTTAGCCAATACAAACCTGCAAGTCTTTCACTCATATTCCAACTGCAATACACATGGTCACTCCACATACACAACCCAACACTGATATCCAAACTGAGATACATGCATCAGAGGATTAGATACACAGATCAGCACACAGTATCACACGCCAGAGGATAAGAAACAAGCGTCTGCACACAGTCCCACAAACCAGAGGATTAAATACGCGCTTCTGCACACAGTTGCACATGCCGAAGGATTAGATACACGTGTCTGCACAAAGTACCGCACGCCGGGGGATTGGATACATGCGTCTACACACAGTACCACATGCCAAAGGATTGGATACACGCATCTGCACATAGTTCCACACACCAGAGCATAAGATATGCACATCTGCACACAGTACCACATGCCGTAGGATTAGATACGTGCATCTACACACAGTTCCACATGCCGTAGGATTAGATACGCGCCTCTTCACACAATACCACACAGGGGAGGATTAGATACGTGTGTCTACACACAGTACCACACTTTGGAGGATTAGATACATGCCTCTGCACACAGTACCACAAAACCAGAGAATTACATACACGTCTCAGCACACAGTACCACACAGGGAGGATTAGATACACGCGTCTGCACACAGTACCACATGCCGTAGGATTAGATACGCGCATCTACACACAGTTCCACATGCCGTAGGATTAGATACGCACCTCTTCACACAATACCACACAGGGGAGGATTAGATACGTGTGTCTGCACACAGTACCACACTTTGGAGGATTAGATACATGCCTCTGCACACAGTACCACAAGCCAGAGAATTACATACATGTCTCAGCACACAGTACCACACGGGGGAGGATTAGATACGCACATCTGCACACAGTACCACATGCCAGAGGATTAGATATGTGCATCTGCACACAGTACCACACAGGGGAGGATCAGATACGCGCATCTGCACACAGTACCACATGCCAGAGGATTAGATACGCGCATCTGCACACAGTACCACACGCCAGAGGATTAGATACACGCGTCTGCACACAGTACCACATGCTGTAGGATTAGATATATGCCTCTTCACACAATACCACACAGGGGAGGATTAGATACATGTGTTTCCATACAGTACCACACTTTGGAGGATTAGATACATGCCTCTGCACACAGTACCACAAGCCAGAGAATTATATACGCGTCTCAGCACACAGTACCACACATAGAGGATTAGATACACGCGTCTACACACAGTTCCACATGCCGTAGGATTAGATACGCACCTCTTCACACAGTACCACACAGGGGAGGATTAGATACATGCCTCTGCACACAGTACCACAAGCCAGAGAATTAGATACGCGCATCAGCACACAGTACCACACAGGAAAGAATTAGATACGCGCATCTGCACACAGTACCACACGCCAAAGGATTAGATACGCGCGTCTACACACAGTTCCACACGCCGTAGGATTAGATATGCGACTCTTCACACAATACCACACAGGGAAGGATTAGATACGTGTGTCTGCATACAGTACCACACTTTGGAGGATTAGATACAAGCCTCTGCGCACAGTACCACAAGCCAGAGAATTAGATATGCGTCTCAATACACAGTACCACACGCAAGAGGATTAGATACGCGCATCTGCACACAGTATCACATGCCGTAGGATTAGATACGCGCGTCTACACACAGTTCCACTCGCCGTAGGATTAGATACACGCCTCATCACACAATACCACACAGGGGAGGATTAGCTACGTGCATCTGCACACAGTTCCACACACCAAAGGATTAGATAAGCACGTGTGCACACAGTACCACATGCCGTAGGATTAGATACGCGCGTCTGCTTACAGTTCCACATGTCAGACGATTAGATACGCACATCTTCACACAGTTGTACACGCCATAGGATTAGATAAACACGTCTGCATACAGTACCACATGCTGTAGGATTAGATACGTGCGTCTACACACAGTTCCACATGCCGTAGGATTAGATACGCGCCTCTTCACACAATACCACACAGGGGAGGATTAGATACGTGCGTCTGAACACAGTACCACACTTTGGAGGATTAGATACATGCCTCTGCACACAGTACCACATGCCAGATAATTAGATACGCGTCTCAGCACACAGTACCACACGGGGGAGGATTAGATACGTGCATCTGCACACAGTACCACATGCCAGAGGATTAGATACACCTGTCTGCACACAGTACCACACGCCAGAGGATTAGATACGCGCGTCTGCACATAGTACCACATGCCGTAAGATTAGATATGCACGTCTGCACACAGTTTCACTTACCGGAGGATTAGATACGTGCCTTTTCACACAATGCCACACGGGGGAGGATTAGATACACACATTTGCACACAGTACCACATGCCGGAGGATTAGATATGTGCATCTGCACACAGTACCACACCAACAAGGATTAGATACTTGCGTCTAAACACAGTACTACACGGGGAAGGATTAAATACAGCTTTACTCCAGGTATCCATAACAACTGATCACAGGTTTTTCACTGATATCCAAAATGAGATACACATAATCACATGACGCTTATGGACATACACACGAACCACATACAAAATACACCAGTGCAAAATTGGACATTTCTTATGGGGCCACTACACAAACATAAAATGTAATATACCCGTGCGAAGCCGGGTCCTCCCTCTAGTACTTTATATATGTGGGCATAAGCTGCTATTTGGGCACTCAGCAGGGTGCAGGAAGGAAAGGAGTGCTATTTCACTTTTGGAGCACAGATTTAGGATAAATTAATGTAGCCATGCCATGATTAAAAAGCCCAGACAGCACATGTATGATATTCGTGTGCTGCCTATGTCTCCTCAAAACGGACAGGTATAGGGTCTCTCCTGAATTTTGCTTCGGCTCAAGGCTGCATATATGAGCCCATTATAATACACAAACATGTGCATACAGCTTTAGAAATTAATGAGTCAGTATGCTAGCTACGACGTGTGCAAAGCATTTGTAAAGCATTTACCTTTTATAGAGCCCCTGAAGTACCAGTAAAGTTGTATCCCCTCAGAGATGAGCCCATTTTGTAAACCACACAGCTCAGAGTATAGTAGTTAAAGAATTCCAAATTCATTATCACATAAAGTATCACATGTCAGATTAAAGAAGTGAGCCTCTGCCTTTAAAGTGAAAACTGGCCATGTGCTTAAAGGGTTAAGCAAACCTGTCATACCAGTTAACAGCGAGTTTGCCATACATGGAGGCTGTGTATTCCAGAAGTTAAATAGTTTATGTCAACAGATGAGCATGAACTTTTATTTTGTATAAGAAAAATTTATCTTTGTACCGTACTAGCCAGTGGATATGAAATGTAAAGATTGAGAGTCCTTAGTAGTTGATACCTTTTTAATGGCTAACAAAAAATTTAGGACATTATGTGTTTATTTGCTTGTACTGTTTTCTATCATTTGTGCATCAAACACTGTATTCCTGTATAAATGTGCTTGCCTTCAGATATTGTGTTATACCAGCCTGATGAAGGAACCGAGTTGTTCCGAAAACTCGCAATTAGAGATGAGCGAGTACTGTTCGGATCAGCCGATCCGAACAGCACGCACGCATTGAAATCAATGCACGCAGCCGGCACGCGGCGGGTTAAGCGGCCGGCTGCCATCAAACCGGAAGTACCAGGTGCTTCCATTCATTTCAATGCGTGCGTGCTGTTCGGATCGCTGATCCGAACAGTACTCGCTCAACTCTACTCGCAATATGTCATCATTTTTTGTTAGCCATTAAAAAGGTATCAACTACTAAGGACTCTCAATCTTTACATTTCATGACCTTTTAGTCAGTAGTATTGAATGGCTGCACCTCCAGAGTAGGAGTCATCCAGGGGAAGATCCAAAATATGTTAAAGAGGTTGTTGGGGGCTTAACTTTTCCTCAGGATAGGCCTGATAGTACCTGATCGGTAGGGGGCAGACACCAGGTCCCCACAGTGGTCAGTTGTACAAAGCCACTCCCGGCGCCCATCAGAGTACACAGTACAGGGCTGGAAGCAGAAAGCCCTGTCTGCTGTATCATGGCCAGTTGCCATCGTTGCAACTCAGTGCTCATTGAAATCAGTGTCTTTTTCTGGCCCTGTATTGTGTATTGGGCAGGCGCCAGAAGCAGCTCTGTACAGCTGATCAGCTGGGTGTCATCCCCCTACCAATCAACTGTTTATGACCTATCCTGAGGATAAGCCCTAAAAAAATTTAGCCCCAACAACACTTTTAAAAAAGGAACTCTATTGGAAGGCTTTTTTTTTTTAGAGATTTTGAGGCAGATTCAGCGTCAAAATCATCACTAAAAATCTCCATGTGCACTGACCTTAAATCCTTCTAGAGTGTTGAGGTCCCCTATTAGTAATCACCAATGTAAGAGGACAACACCCTTACAATTATTACATGGAATACTGAGTACTTCATCTTTGATTTATTTTTCCAAATTTGCACCCCAAACTAAAAAGGTTGCTGACCCCTGTTATGGACTGTTGCTCAGTGGTCAAAGGTATTGTTTTCAGATGAAAGTAAATTTTGCATTTCATTTGGAAATCAAGGTCCCAAAATCTGGAGGAAGAGTGGAGAGGCCGCTGTACACAATCCAACCTGCTTGAGATCTAGTGTGACATTTCCACAATCAGTGATGGTTTGGGGAGCCATGTCATCTGCTGGTGTAGGTCAACTGTATTCTATCAAGATCAAAGTCAGCACAGCCGTCTACCAGGACATTCTAGAGCACTTCATGCTTTCCTCTGCCCACAAGCTTTTTGGAGATAGAATTTTCATTTTCCAACAGGACTTGGCACCTGCCAAAAGTGCCAAGACCTGGTTTAATAACCACAGTAATCACTGAGCTTCATTGGTCCAACAAACTCGCCTGACCTTAATCCCATAGAGAATCTATGGGGAATTATTAAGAGGAAGATGAGAGACACTAGACCCAACAATGCAGACAAGCTGAAGGCTGCTATCAAAGCAACCTGGGCTTCCATAACTCCTCTGCAGTGCCACAGGCTGATCGCCTCCATGCCGCATTGATGCAGTTGTTCATGCAAAAGGAGCCCAGACCAAGTATTGAGTGCATTTACTGGACATACTTTTTATTTGGCCAACATTTCTGTCTTAATGTCACAGTTGTCAAAGCCCGAATAACCGTGGACTGAATGCTGCTTGCACTACTATGGAAACAGGGTAGGAAAGCTGTCCCTAGTGCTACAATGACTGACTAGGCCCTGCCTGAGGGTGTTGGTCAGCTGAACCCAAGCTAAGCTCGGCCCCGACAACTACTGGCTCTCTAAACGCGAAGACCTAACAGACAGGTAGGGTGAGAGCTGAAGGAGGCTAGGGACTGGGAAAGTAGAGGCGGTCACCCCTAACAAAAGGATAAGTACAGCTGAAAACAGTACTAACTAGGATGGGACGTGCTGGCAAACTAACAGGTACAACACAACCATAAACACACAACAGGAACTGAGGAGAGCAAGAGTGGAGTAGTGAGGAAAGGTATCACAGAACAGGGGCAAAACAAACCTGGAACCCAAAAACAGAAACACACTAAACCAAACAGTGACAGGCAGCCAGAAATGCATGGTACCACAAACACCCATTAACTATTAAAATATATCTAAATCCATAAATATAATAAATAAAAACACAGACACAAGTTTATAATGGTGAATACTGGCCATGGTATTTATTAAGGTAAACCAAGTGTTAATCAATAAATAATTCATGAATTTAATCATAAATAAATAAATTCATCAATAAATAATTCATAAATATAATCATAAATAAATAATAAATAATTAAATAACTTAATCAATAAATAATATAAAAACAGTCCTATCAGCATTAGCTGATAGATTTACCCCTACAACAAACACCGTGACGAAAGAACCCCAGCACATCTGCTCAAATCCCCAGACGAACACCATCAAAAATACACAACAATTTATTAAACAACTCAGATCCCAACAATTAAATATTTTTTTACAGATGGTCTTATATAATATTCTAATTTTCTGAGATAATGACTTTTGGGGTTTCCTTGGCTGTAAGCCATTAGTCATCAACATTAACAGAAAGAAACACTTGAAAAAGTTCACTCTGTAATGACTCAATATAATGTATGGGTTTCACTTGTTCAATTGAATTACTAAAAAAAAAAATTTACTTTTTGATGATATTCTAGTACTTATTTACACTAGTAAATAAGACCACCAATGGAATCACTAAAAGCAGTGAAAAAACCCAAAAACTAATAAGACCCTAGGCAGTTAGCTGCCATGGATTTGTTGGTGGTTAACCTGCTGCTATTTCAAGTGGCATCATGTGGCTATAAACTCATCCACATCCATCCCATACCCTGTAATTAGGGTTGAGACGATCTTGAGTTTTCAAGATTGATTTTAAAATCCGATTTCCGATCATTTTCAGCCAATCTTGATCCCGATCGTGAAATTTTCTCGATCGCCGATCGGAATCCAATCTTTTCCGATCCCAATCCTCATCCCTAATCAATGCTTTTGTATGGGAAAAGTCACTTTTAGGGTTGAGCCGATCTTGAGATAACTCCGACTGGAAAAGATCGGGATCGGAATTCCGATCGCGATCATAAAATTTACTCGAATGCCGATCGGAATCCGATCTTTTCCGAACCCGATCGCTTAACCCTACCTGTAATACAAAGAATGAAAACCTGCAGGATATCTGCAGATGAGCCACAGCTAAAGCTACCCAATTTTGTGTGGTTTTTACTGGACTGATTTTAAAGAGCAAAACACTTAATTTTCCTGCGGACATTCAGCAGAATTTACACTGTGGGCTACTGCCTTAGTCTAAAAACTTGGAGTCATATGAAACTTTTGGTGATATTTACTATTTTATTCTAGGTTCAAACTTGTGCTTGGATTTCTGTTCTATGGTTCCCCTTGGGTCCGTTGGATTTTCCTGCTGGCAGGACTTTTCGTATTTTTCAGTCGGATTCGGGGATGAATTCTCCAAACGGAAACCAGATCAGTTAAAAGACTCGAATAATGTAATCTATCCTGATATGAAAAGTCCATGCACATATGGCAGAAATAACCTTCTGTTATGTATTAGGGTCCATTCACATGGAGTAAACGCGCGCTCATTTTGGCAAAATACACGTGTAAAGAATACACATGTAAAAATAAGACTCCCATTGACTTTAATGACATTTTTTTACACATGTAACAAAAAGTGTCAAAAAGCACGTCACGTTTTTTGGCGCGTTTTTTACACATGTAAAAAATGTCATTGAAGTCAATGGGAGTCTTATTTTTACACGTGTATTCTTTACACGTGTATTTTGCCAAAATGAGCGCGTGTTTACTCCGTGTGAATGGACCCTTAGGATTTAAGACATTTCTACAATAAATGTGCCATGTGTAAACACACACCTTATAACAAATTTACATTCAGATTTTGACCTAAATCACACATATTATAAAGAATAGGTAAAACCTGCAAGGGATGTATGTGATTTGCGACTTATTGCTAAATTTTATATTACATGATGACAGGTACAGGTGACAGCTACAGAGCTTGTATGTATGCCCCGCAGCCTGTGCCCACTAAAACACCTATGGTATATTTCCCATTACAGTATGAAATTCCCTGACTACATTAGAAATACCTAACAATATGAGTCATTCCCCAGGGAAGTCTGCATAATATGTAGAAAATGATGTTGCTAGCAGTTGCTATAGAAATGGAAAAATGACCTAGATTTTTTTTTTTTCTGCCACAGGAAAATACTTTTTCCCTGAGAATTTTTTTAACACATCTTAAAATGTACACACTGATCAGCCATGGCATTAAAACTGACAGGGAAAGTGAATATTGTCAAGGGAAGGGAGGTATTATGTAGCAAGTGAATGAATAGTTCATCAGGTTGATATATTGCAAGCAGGAAAAATGGGCAAGAATGTGACCGACTTTGACAGGGGCCAATTTGTCATAGTGAGACACCTACCAAATGACAGCTCTAGTGGGTGTTCCCAGTATGTAGTGGTAAATGCCTACCAGATGAGAGGTCCCTAGTGTGCATTGGTTAGTACTTACTAGAGATGAGCGAACAGTGAAATATTCAATATTCGTTTCGAATAGCCGTTCAATATTCAATTATTCGATGGAATAAGCAATGGGAAATCCAACAGTACCCACCCTTAACTGTCATTGTGGATGTGTGTGTGCGATGTGGTAAGACCTTCCAAAATTCACTTTTCTGGCCCTTAACATGAGCCCTTCCAAATTAAGTTACAGGTCCTTAAGCTGAGCTACCAGCAAAGATTGAGGCCCTTTAACTTAGTTCAGCCATGCACAGCACAGTTTTTTTCCCTTTGGGTGAGTTGCGCCTTGCACCAGCAGAGATTTGTTGGTCCTTTGGGTGAGTTGAGCCTTGCAGCAGCAGAGAGTTAGCCCCTTTAACCCCTTCCCGCCGATGGCATTTTTTGATTTTCATTTTTCGTTTTTGACTCCCCTCCTTCTAAACCCCATAACTTTTTTATTTCTCCGCTCCCAGAGCCATATAAGGTCTTAATTTTTGCGGGACAAATTTTTCTTCATGATGCTACCATTAATTATTCTATATAATGTACTGGGAAGCAGGAAAAAAATTCAGAATGGGGTGGATTTGAAGAAAAAATGCATTTCTGCTACTTTCTTACGGGCTTCGGTTTTACGGCGTTCACTGTGCAGCCAAAATGACATGTCCCCTATATTCTGTGTTTCGGTACGGTTCCAGGGATACCAAATTTATATGGTTTTATTTACATTTTGACCCCTAAAAAAATTTCCAAAACTGTGTTAAAAATTTTTTTTTCTAAAAGTCGCCATATTCCGAAGGCCGTAAGTTTTTTATACATAAGTGTACGGGAATGCATAGGGCGTCTCTTTTTGCGGTGCCGGGTGTACTTTTTAGTTCTACCATTTTCGGGAAATGTTATTGCTTTGATCACTTTTTATTCAAATTTTTATCAGAATCAAAACAGTGAAAAAACGGCGGTTTGGCACTTTCGACTATTTTTCCCGCTACGGCGTTTACCGAACAGGAAAAATATTTTTATAGATTTGTAGAGCGGGCGATTTCGGACGCGGGGATACCTAACATGTATATGTTTCACAGTTTTTAACTACTTTTATATGTGTTCTAGGGAAAGGGGGATGATTTGAACTTTTAATTCTTTTTATATTTTTTTATATTTTTTGTAACTTTTTTTTAAATTTTTTTTTGCATTTATTAGACCCCCTAGGAGTGTTGAACCCCAGGGGGTCTGATCACTAATGCAATGCATTACAATGCTAATGCATTGCAATGCATTGCAAAAAAGCATCCTTTCTTTTGCAGGCTGCATAGACCAGCCTGCAAAAGAAAGGATTTGCAGACAAGCCTGGGAGCCTGTACAAGGCTCCCGGCTGTCATGACAACGGGACGTCAGCCCTGGAGCATGCTCCAGGAGCCGGCGATCCCGGCCAAAATGGCGGCGCCCATGCGCCGCCGGGAAAATGGCGCCTCCGGCGCCCTGGAGCCCTGGGCTCAGTGGCAGAGCGCAAACGCAGGACAATCATCGCCCGGAGTTGCTGACACTGCCTCTTCCACTGATTACAGTGCTGGTGCTGCAGCCCAGACCACCAGCCTGGACACCACCACATCTGTCTCTGACACTTTGGGGAAAACCTCTCTGAAAGCCTAGTCCTGCGCTGCAACCTCGACCACACCTGCGACCTGTAAGTGCTTCAGCACTGGGGTGTGGAGACGTCAGCAGGTCGTGCTGAAGCTCATCAGCTTGGCCGACAGAAAAAACATTTCCCCCGAGGTTTAGGGATGTCATCCTCGATGTGACGGCAATGTGGTTTTCCCCGCTGCACTTGGGCCCAGGCATGTTGACGTATGTGATAATGGCCAGAACCTGGTAGCAGATCTGAAGCTTGCCAGACTCAAACACGATCGACACATGGCCCACGTTTTCAGCCTCTGCTAGGCTGAAAACATTCAGAGCACATTCCTGTTATCTTCGCACCGTTGGCTGGCGGAGGAAGATGAGGGGGATGAAGTGGCATGTCATGTCACTGTCCCACACTAGGCTTGAGGGTGAAGTTTAGTGCACCCATTGCTTCAGCACGGATGGTGTGAAGGGGAATGGAAAATGGAGGAAATGGAAAGTGATCCTTACCAAGTCATGCCAAGTAACACACTGGCACACATGGCTGACTTCATGTTGTGTTGCTTTTCAAGACACCAAGGCATAGTTCACATCATGGAGAGCAAACAATACTGGATTGAACAAAAATTGGGTTGAGTTTATATAGCATGACTGAATTGCTGTGTATCCCACTTAGCTTTTGGGGGGTATAGCATTAAAAACTGGTTTGAGCATACATGGACTGACTGAATTGCTGTGTATCACACTTAGCTTTTGGGGGTACAGCATTAAAAACTGGGTAACTAGGAATGGCGGGGCCCCATGGCCAACTTTTGACATGGGGCCCCTTCCCCCTGACTGACACCGATGACCTCAACTGACCGACCCGCCTGCATTCCTGCGTGCTCTATTATGCCGCATAGTGGCCCCTGCACACAGTATAATTACCCATAGTAGCATTTCAGACCCCAGAGTAAAATAATTGGAGACCGAGGGGGGATACAAACATATAAAATACTGTCATTTACCTATTCCCAGCTCCGCTGCAGTCCTCAGTGGTATCGGCCATCTTCAATGAAGTCTGGATGTCACATGACCTGGGACGCAGGTCCCAGTCAAGTAACGAAACGGACGTCACACAACGAGGCCCGATGCCTATATGGAGCGCGGAGAGGAAAGTAACACTTTTTTATGCTCCCTTACCTCTCCCAGGCCTCCGATCATTATACTCGGGGGTCTGAAAAGACCCCTGAGTATAATAATAGTGTTTGTGGGGCCCATGGCGTCACTTACTGATCCCGGACCCTGCCAGGATCGGTAAGTAAATAGGGCCCGTTACCGGCTGGAGTTACTCTATTAAGAAAAAAAAAAACAGCAGCGGTAGTGGCTGTCGCCAAGCCACTAATGTCCCGGGCCCTGTGGCAGCTGCTATCCCAGTAGTTACGTCAGTGTTGATGACCTATTAATTGTCCAATACTTAGCATAGGCCATCAATATTAAGATCAGTGAGGGTCTGACACCCAACAGCCTCACAATCAGTTGCTTCTGCTAGAATGTACACAGAGAAGTTAGTGGTCAGGAGAAGTTACTGCAGATCAACTTCCATCAATACAATGCTCAATGTTAACCAAACAGCCTCATAAAAGTCTTGTATTTCTGCATCTCTTAGACTACATTATATAAGCATTCCTCAAGCGCCATTATTTCCATTTCAGTCAGGATAAAATACACACATGCACTTTTCCAACACCTGTCAGTATTCTATGAGTTATTAAATAACTAGAACTTCAAACCAGAATATTTTCCACTTTGGGATTGGCAGGTCTAGACCAAAAAATTTTCGAAGCCAAACCAGAAGGACATATTAAAACTTTAAAGATGTGTATGACACTCTGGTACTCTGTATAAGACACTGTCTAATCCCTTTCTAGACGTCTAACACAAACACAGACTATCAATATCAAAGTGGCAGGGATACAGCTATGGTTAATGCACGGTAGCTGTGGGAAACATACAACCTGTTTAATAATACTTGTGTGACCATTGCTCCATTCACTTCAGCTAGTGGAAAAAGAATCATCCTGCTTATTTTTCAGGTGGATTCCGCCTGATAAATCCAATTGAAATGAATGGGAGGCAAAAAATATACTTTTTCGGTCGGCACGGGATTGGATGCGAAATTTGATGAAGAAATTCTGGTCCAAAATACCCCGTGTGAACCCGGTCTAACAGTGTCCATGATGGTGATCTCCCTTTCCTTGGTATATGTCGCAGCCACCACCAGTCAGAATGAAGAGTAGAGTAGAAATTTTTTTTTATATCAGAATTTTATTGAAACTTTTGTAATTTTACAACTTGTAAACATCCTCAACAAAGGTACAAAATTAACCCTTTCTACCAACCTGAGGTACTTCAGGCATAATGAAAATAGAGATTAGTCACATTTATATCAACAGCTGGACAACATGCAGCATTAAGTACATGAAATTAGCCCTTTTATAGATTAAAAACATTGGGGCAGGTTTATTAAGACTGATGTATCATACGCCAAACCCAGCAGCAGATGCAAAAGAAATGGGAAATATAAAGGAAGTATTTATATCTCTCCCTTCTGCTAAATTCACTGCTGTTGTTGGCTCCAAAAACACAGTAAAATATGCAACGTGAAATGCAGCTTTCTCACAACATGTGGCCTCAGCTTTCGTCCTTGTGCACATGACCGAGTATGTACCCGATTTGGGGCAGAGTTTGCAGTGGAATACATTCAGAGTGACATGTGAGTGTTATCCTAGTGCATTCTGTTATGTACTTACCATTATGGGGGCTTCCAATCCGTTCTGATGACAAGGAGCAGGATAGGACCTGTTCTATTTTACATCATAACAGAAAAGACCATTGGACAAATCCTTGGATCGCACACTCAGACATGTGCACGCAGCCTTAATCAGTCTCTATATATTTATCCCTTGCTATATCATCAGCTCAACCAAGAATACATACAAATCAGATACCATGGTTTATTGAGCTAAATGTACCTGAAATGTGGCTTAATTTTGTGACATATAACTGCCTGTTAAGCCTTGTACCACAAGACTTGGTGATCCAATACACTTGTAAAAAGAAATCTCTATTCCACAAAACATGTCCATACTGCATAGATATGTCATCTGTAACCACGGATCTGCAAAAAGACCTACATGATCCTATATAATTGTATGGGCAAGACTGCGCCATAATCATAGACTGGAATAGGACCCGCTCCTTGGTCTCTATGGTCACAGGTCTGTATATTATCCGTGAATACAGATCCACAATCCTGGATAATATACGGGAAACAACTACAGCTGTGTGCAGGGCCCCTTACATGTAGAGGGTGGAAGAACTGATGAGAGAATGGACTCCCATTGACCATCCCTATATCAAGTTCCTATTTCTCTTTGTTGTAAGTGGACATATCAGATTCATATATGAAAAGAAAGACATATCACATTGATTGTAGTCTCTGTGAGCCCTTTCCCCTGTAAATTTTCAATGAAACGAGGGAGAGGGAGTATCTGTCCACCTGGTACTATGGCCGCTGACAGCACAATATATTCTGATAACCCCAGTGCCTTTTTTATACCATTTTCTCCTGAATGTGTTACCTATATATTACCTACACTTGTATGTCACCCCTTACTTTTTACATTGAGAAAATGTATGGTACTCATGTTGTTGTATCTTGTAAGTGTATTTATGAAAGAGCCAGACTGCAAACTAATGTATCCCGTAGTTATTGTATTTAATATTAATAATAATTTTATTTATATAGTGCCAACATGTTCCGCAGCACTTTACAAATCAGAGGGTATGTACATAAAGAACAGTAGCCATAGAATATCAGTATAGACTGCAGAAAAAAAGAATCAGTTATTGTATCTATGAAGCATATTGGAATGTACAATGCTTGGAAGAAATACACAGGATAAATGTTCATCACATGTACAGTAGTACATTGTAGATCAGGAATTTACCAGGATGGAAAGGACAAGAAAGTGCCAATTTTTTACAACCACAAAGGTTACAACATGGACACTGGAAGTCCTTTATATTGCCGGGCCTGCCTGACCAAACTATTGCACACTACAGAACTGTCTGATGGGATGCATGAAAATTGGTTTTAGAATGAGGCCAAATGTTGCGGAAAAGGAGCAGAAAAAACGCTGCTTTTTACAGTCCCAACAAAGTGAATTAAATTTTGTTTAATCTCAGCCACACATTGCAACAGAAATGCTGCTCATAGACTTAAATAGGGAGAAGGAAAAATGAAAAACGCACTAAAAAAAGCAGAAAAGCAAGAGCTTCCACAGCATTTTTGAGCCGTTTTGCCCTACATGTGTCCTAGTTTTGGTTGCTTTAAAAGCCATATGTTTAGAAAAATGGCACAGTCCCATGCCAGTCGATAGCAGCTCCTTCCCACTTGGTTCTAATAGTCATCTCCAGTGATGGAAATTTCTTTTCATGATCACCTTCATCTATTTTGTAAGATTCCTCCCAGTGATGTGAGTGGGTATCTGAGAAGAAATGTAACAGAAATACGTAAAAAACTGCATAAACTGGTCATTTGTAAAATCTATTAGCGGCCATTTGAAATAAATACAATACATACAATGTAAGGCCTCATTCACACAACTGCTCATTTGTGCATGTGGTGCTGTCTGTGGTTGATCTGCGCTACATCTGTGAAAATCAAATCAACTTTTTTTTGCTTCACTTTCTGTATTTTGCATGTCTCTGAGTCTGTGAACGCTGGATACCACAAGGAGGTTTACTTCACTGACCCATAGCCTTTCATTAGAGGCGTTGCCCAGGATAAACCGAGAATTAACCCCTAAACTAAACTCCCTCCCTCTGCCTAACTTCTAATTTACTTCAATTTTAAAAAATCCCCAGGGACACTTTCTGATAATCCTTTTTTTTTTTAAATGTAGATTGTGAGCCCCATATAGGGCTCACAATGTATATTTTCCCTCATCAGTATGTCTTTGCAGTATGGGAGGAAATCCATGCAAACATGGGGAGAACATACAAACTCCTTGCAGATGTTGTCCCTTGTGGGATGTGAACCCAGGACTCCAGCGTTGCAAGGCTGCAATGCTAACCACTGAGCCACCGTGTTGCCCCACTTTCTGATAATGCTATGATGTTCTGTTTCACCACTTCCTAAACAGAACATCACCATTACTCTTACCCTCCCCTATCCCCATTAATACTTTCTAAGCCTTCTTTTGTCTGGGGAACGGCTCCTACCCTTCTTCCTATCTTCTAGTAGAGGGTGGAATAAGTTAGCTAGAGAGATGGGGAAACGTGGGAGGGGCTAGTAATGGGCAGCATCGCTAGGCTTAGTGAGATGGGGAGAGTGGGAGGGGCTAGTAATGGACAGGGTTGCTAGACTTAGTGAGACTGAGAGGATAGGAGGGGCAGTAATGGGTGGGATCGCTAGACTTAGTGAGACTAATGCATAAGCATTAGTGAAGAAAACAGAAGATGCATTAGTAAGAACATCTGAAATGAATGGGTATAGATAAGGAAGCATACACAGTGGGGTAGATGAGCTCATAGGGGAAATGATCAATCCTTCTGTGCTAGTTTTCTCACCACATTGTGTGAATATGGGGGAAGCAGGGAGGACATGAGATTGGCACCTTAGCCCGACACATTTATTATAACTCATGCCAGTTTACTGTCATGAGTTATAAAGGAAATCTGTCCCAGTTCCTAACTTGCATGGATTGCCATTCGGGAGTGCAATTGATTCATGAGGAGATGGTAGTCTCTTCATAAATCAGTCGTGCCCTGCGTTGGTCGGGGCTTTTATTAAGACTGGTATACTAGACATCAGTATTAATAAATCTGCCCTATTCTGTCTAACAAGAACATCTTAGACCCCATGTAGTTAAATGCAGCTAAAAAAAACCCACATCTCTTTTTCTTGCTGCAATATGTGGATAAGATTAATGAAATCGCATTCACTTTGCTGGTATTGTAAAACGCTGCATTTTTTTAATGTTGGATTTCTGCAGCAGCAAAAAATGCCAGACTTCATGAATTCATTTTTTTAGTCATATTTAGTTATGCTACATTGCTATTTTTTAGTATTGTTATTAAATGTTGTGTTGCATCCCTGACCACATCCAGCTGTGACATTTGTTGCCATAGACCTAAAGCCTTCTGTCAGTGGAATATCAGCACCTCTTATTTGAACCCAAGAGGTGAATTGTAAAATTTGACAACTATGACATGTACGCCAAATGCGGGATATGAGATAGCACTTACCGACTGTCAGATGTGTTGTTTTCTTTTGAAAAGACTGCCCACTGTAGAAATAAAGGTCAAAAATATGCTCCATTTTCCAGTCACGTAATAGAGATGCATTTGTTCCAAAAAGGACACTGTAGGTTCCATTAATATTGCAAAGCCAGATAGGATACTTTGGCGTTTTTAGCATGCTGCCCACCTGTCAGGAATTAGCATGTAAATGATGTTATGCCAAATTAATAAAACGTTTTCACATACAAATTATGTGTATGTAATAACTGCAAGTATAAAACAGAAAATATTGTGCAGTAATTTTATGCATGTACTTATGTGAATATTAGATAATTATTAAAGGGCACTTCATTGTGTTCCCCTGTTGTGTAGTAACAATTGTAGTATCATTAGGGTAAGTTCACATGTATTTTTAATGGTCAGGATTTTGAGGCCGTATCTGAAATCACTGGGAGCCGCTTAGGAGTTTTTTCCGAGAGCCGTTTCTTCCGGCTCCCGGAAAAAAGAAGCGAGGTGCTCATTCTTCAGGCTGAGTCACCTCGCGATTCGGCCTTAAGAAACACCCTCCTCCGGAATAGGCCCTAATCCGGAGCGGAGTACGCAGCTGGATTCCGGTGCAGTGTATTGGCTTTTAGTCGCAGCTACCCAGCTTTTGGTCCTCAGGTTCCGGACCAAAAATCGCCATGTGAACTTCCCCTTACTGAGTTCCATCGCTTAATCATTGAATTTAGGTGTTTCAATAAATTCCATTGCCACATATATATATATAAAATCCACCCCAAGACCTGGGCCCCACATGGTGTAAACACCATAGTTTGGCCGCAGTGTAAATGCTGCAGCATTTTGCTGTTTTACTTTCACATTTTTGGAATTTGCAGCATGTCAATTATACCTGACGCCCCACATTGCATTTCTTCCACAAAATGGTAGACCACATGAAGTTGGGTTACTGAGTGCTGGGATGCTTAGTATATAAAAGTCGCTCTACAATAACTGCAGAATTCCAAACCTCCTCTGGAATTAACATCAGGACAAAAATTTTGCCCTGTGATCCTTATAGCAAAGGTTTCCATGGCTGAGCATCTGCAAGCCTTACATCGCAAAGCGCAGTGGGGTGTGTTTATTAATATTGGCATTTGCCAGTCTTAATAAAGGCCCCAACAGGCACAAGGCATGGCTGTTTTGTAAAGAGGTTCCGGACTACACTACAAATCGGTGTAGATTTATGATAAAACTTATAATGTAAAGTTTGGTGGAGAAGGGATAATTCTATGGGATTGATTTTCTAGGGTTGGTCTAGATCCCTTAGGTCCAGGGAAGGGAAATCTTAATGCTCCAGTATGCCAAGACATTTTATACAATTGTACAATTGTGTACAATTGCTGGTCATCAATGCTTTGCCACCCATAACCAGTGGGCCTCAGCTTTTAAGCATTGGCACAACCATTGCCTATGTCAGTCGCATTCCCTGACACATAGACCCAACTGCCTTACAGTGACGGTTAATCCTTAAGGTTCTTACACCTTGTCTAGTGATGCATAAGGCATGATTGAGTAAATTTGAGATATATATATATATATATACTCAAAGTACTTATCAATGTTTCAGAACCTCTTTGATCGGTTCACATCTGCACCCGGTCTCCGCTTTGTCGGTTTCCATCTTCTGCCCAAGAGACTGGACAGGAGACGGAAACCCAGCAGTCAGGTTTCAAACCCATTCACTTGTATGGGTTTGCAAAGTGACCGGCCGTGAGCATCTTGTGCCTCTCCGCGGCAAAATCTTTTTTTTTTTAACCAGACACAAAGTCCTGCATGTCCAACTTTGTGTCTGGTTAAAAAAAACTGTTTTGCCAAGAAGAGGCACAAGATGCTCACGGGCAGTCACTTTGCAAACCCATTCAAGTCAATCGGTTTGAAAACTGACTGACGGGTTTCCGTTTCCTGTCCAGTTTCTCAAGCAGAAGACGGAAACCTGGATTCATTATGCCATAATATGTGCACATTATACATTGGACCAGACTGGAGCTACTCTGGAATAATAATTAAAAAAAAAAACACCACAGAGAGAGCTTCAGTCTTGAAATAAGTATCTCATCTCTTACCCGTGTAAGTTTGTCCTGCTCCATTTCCTCTCTATTCCAGTGTAAGTAACCCACACTACTGCGCACAAGGACTCCATGGTACTTCTGCTCCACATTCTGATCATCCAGAGCTTGGTCTCCATTAAAGACATGGGGACTTGCTCTGCCAGTTAACATGAGATTCACAACTGCCTGCAAATAAAACAGTCAGAACTGAGATTTGTGTTCTTCAGCGACAGAGTTGGGACCACCCACTATGATATCTATATGGCCTAATATATGTACAGTGAAACCTCTTTAAGGCTAAGGCCCAACATAGACAGCAGCGCAGCGGAAATGCATCACTTTTTTCTGCAGTGTTTTTCACAGAGAGTCTGCAGAATTTGCCTCTGCGGACTTTCTGCCCCTATTATACTTATACGAAAAACACCAGTGTTTCCGTAGGTACAATTAACTTTCTGCAATCTTCAAAAATTTTGCTTTTTCTCAACTTTTCCACTGCTGAATTTTTTCAGCAATGTGTGGATGAGATTAGCCACAATCTCATTCACTATTCAAGTAATGTAAAACACTGCATTTTCACTATGTGGGGGCTCAAGCCTAAGGCCCCATGTTGCAGAAAAGCAGCTTTATTTGTTGCAGATTTTGGGTCAAAGCTAAAAGTGGCTTGAGCGGAGGCCGCCTCAGGTTCCGGTCCAAAAACCGGATAGCCGCAACTGAATTCCGGTGCACTGCACTGAATGGGCCTAGTCGGGAGGAGGGAGTGACTTCAGGGAGTGACGAATCGCGAGGCGAAACTGCCTGAAGAATGAGCATTTCGTTCCAGCTCCCAAAAAAAAAACTCCTGAGCGGCTCCCATTGATTTCAAAGGGAGCCATCTTTTTGTTCAGGATTTTGAGGCGATTACATGCCTCAAAATCCTGACCAAAAATCTCCATGAGAACTTACCCTAAGAGCTTCTTACATATCCCATTACTTTTATAGCCTCTCTTGGGTTTGGCTTAAAAAACCTTATCAAAATCTCCAACAAAAACGCGGCTTAAATGCAACATGGGGCTTTAACCTTAAAGGGGTTGGCCACTTTCAGACCAATATTGACAAACAAATGTACAATAGAAAGATATACAATTTTCCAATATACTTTCTGTATCAATTCCTCATGGTTTTCTAGATTTCTGCTTGCTGTCATTCATTCTGTTACTTCTAGTGGATAAAACTCTGACCATGGTCATGTGATTTACGCTCCATGGTCATGTGATTTATAGTCCATGGTCATGTGATTTATGCTCCATGGTCATGTGATGAGCACACAGGTGCCGCTCATTAGTCACAGCACAGTAATCAGACATCTGCCTGGTAATCAGCTGTGCACCTGTGTGCTCATCACATGACCATGGACCGTAAATCACATGACCATGGTCAGAGTTTCATCCTCTAGAAGTAACAGAATGAATGACGGCAAGCAGAGATCTAGAAAACCGTGAGGAATTGATACAGAAAGTATATTGGGAAATTGTATATCTTTTTATTGTACATTTGTTTGTCAATATTGGTCTGAAAGTGGCCAATCCCTTTAACCGTTAAGGATGCAGGGTCATTTGGGTGTTAAAGCTTGGTGACTTTTTTATATTTGTTCCATCTTCCAATATTGATACCTTTTTTTATTTTTCTTTCATCGTGTGTGTGGGGTTATTGCGTGTCGTTTTATTAATTGTCGTTTTAGTTTTTCTTAATGGATTTTGGCGGTCTATGTGAAAAAATTGTGTAATAATTTTTTGTGCTTTGTTTTTTGGTGTTCATGCTGCATTAAAAGTTTGCTCAGGAAGCATTAGAATCAGGTTAGGAGCACTTTTGTCCCCAGTTCTGCCGACGGTTATAGTCCCTTAGATGAGATAGATAGATAGATAGATAGATAGATAGATAGATAGGAGATAGATAGATAGATAGATAGATAGATAGATAGATAGATAGAGAGATAGATAGATAGGAGATAGATAGATAGATACAGTAGATAGATAGATAGGAGATAGATAGATAGATAGATAGATAGATAGATAGATAGTAGATAGATAGATAGGAGATAGATAGATAGATAGATAGATAGATAGATAGATAGATAGGAGATAGATAGATAGATAGATAGATAGCATTACTATACTTAATTGTAAAAACTTTAGATAGTCACCTGTCTGACTGTGTAGTTTCCTAGACATAAATGTAAAAGATGAGATGTTGTGTGATCCAGATCTTGTTCAATCCTAAAAAACAAACAACTCTTCATTACTAAGATTACTAAGGAATAGACAGTGAATATATATATATATATATATATATATATATATATATATATACACACACAATTTAACAAGTTAGACTTTAGCTGAAAATTGTCAACCCAGAGGTTATTGTGGAAAATTGGAAATTTTCCTGTGCTCCATATGTATGACTAAAAGGTTTTTTTTTTTTTTTTTTTTTTATTAAAGAGATGCCTATAATTCATGGTATAACCAAACGTAGTAAAAAATGTCTCACCTTGCAATTGTTCTGGAAAATAGCACACTGTATAGAAATAATATCACTCCATGGCTCCCCTCATCCTTGAACTATCATGAATACCGCAAAATAAAATAAAAACAATATTAGCTATGCAGCTGTGAATGCCAAAAGTGTTACTTTCAATTGCCATAAGGTGGCAGTACTGCTCTTGGGTAGATGCTTTATGTTCGATTCATCATGGTAATTCCAAAGGCCAAATTTGACAAACCTGTCTCTATTAATAAAAGACTAGTGCACCTTTTCAGTATAATCTATAATCTTATCTCCTTCCCAGTCCATTGGCTAATAAATAGCAATGTTGGCAAGTAAGGCCAAATAGACAGAATTTAATGCCCCTTGTATACTTCATGTACCTGCAAAATTGACTTATCAAAACAGCAATAAGGGTACGACCACACAACGTCATGACACAACCCTGATGGGAGCAGAAACTCAGCGGCCATGCCAGTAGCCATGGTAATCCATTGATTTATTACAAACGGATTGTTTATTGCGTGCTTGTATTTAATGCTGATATTAACCAGGAATACTCAGAAACAATCAGTGTGTAATGACTCAATGGGATATATATGGGCACTAGTGTTTGTACACACCGCAGCCCTGACGCAGCCACAGTGCACACAGAAACTCAGCATCTATTACTGACCCTATGGCCGCACCCTCAGGCTAGGTTTCTATGTATTGTCCTAAACAATGAAAAAAACATCATATATTCAGACTCACACAGTGTATGTGGGCACAAAGAAATTTCTCCAGTATGTCTTTTTCCACAAACTCAAATAATTGGAGCTGTCAAGTGAAAGAAAAGTTGTTAAAAGTGAAATAATGTATATTCCCTAGCAGAATACTTATCTACTCATTGTCTGTCTCATGTTCCATTAGCTGTTTATTGCAACTAAATAGTCCCTCATGTTTTATTGATTTTTTTTAATACAGTTTAGAAACATTCTAAAAAGTCAAAGATCCATTGGTTCTACGTAATAACATGCCATATACACTGAGTGGCCAAAAGTCACGGGAAGGCGAGTCCTAGTGCTGGTTGTGTCGGATATGACGCTCAAACAGTGTGACGCGATGTGGCCTATGGTGCTAGTGTCGACAGGATATCTGAGCAGTCTGATGCTGACAGGTGTCTCGTGAACATGGCAGCACGTCGTGAGTTAAGTGACTATGTACCTGTCATGATAATCGGTGCAAGACACATGGGGCATATCATTTTCGAGATTACCCAGGAATTTGGGTTTCCAAGGTGAACAGTGTCTCAGGTGAACCTGCAATATCGCAGAGACAACGTTGGCAGCCACGTAAACCAGCACACAGGGCAAAAACGAGTGTTCGATGAACAGACATCATGTCACCTCCGCAGAGTCGTACGGGGCTCTTGATGGTCTACTGTGGGTCAAATCACTGCCGATTTGCAAGTGGGGCACCAGGACCCCATTTCTACCAGGACTGTACGCCGAGAACTGCACCGCATAGGCTTCAATAGTCAAGGCCCGACCCGTGTCCCTTTGTTTACATGGTCGCAATTGGGCCCCATTGCCCGGGTGCAGGAATCAATCACCAGTGCACAGGACTGGCTTAATGAACACATGACCCTCGATTGGCCTGCCCACTCGTCCGACCTCAACCCCATAGAGCATTTATTGGATTCTGTGGATATCACTGTCCGCTCCACGGACCCACCGCCAACTACGCAGGACCAATTGTGGGCTGCAGTGCAGAGTGCGTGGATCAATATCCCTCCAGAATTCTTCCAACACCTCGTGGAGTCCATGCCTCTTCATCTTGCTGCAGTTATCAGGGCTCACGGAGGGGCTACCAACTATTAACAGTGCATCCGGTACCTTCCCATGACATTTGGCCACTAAGTGTAATATGCATAATACAGGACAGCAGTATCTTTCTGGGCAATAATATACCTAGTCTCACTGTGTTATCAGATAGATGAATGCTTTGCAGTCTTCTCCCATGATTATTACATTGCCCTAATACATCACAGACCACATAACAATTCTTCAATTGGAATAATTGCAAAAAAAAAAATATCTAAAAAATGTCTAGCTGTAGCATTAAAACCTTCTAATAGTGCCCCCTGGTGTTCATTCTATTCAAAAGGACAACTATGTGACCCCAGAGGCCTCTTTTAGTAAGGCCCATATGAAGTACACTGTGTGAATGTTTGGTACAACTTACGAGATATGTCATGTATTTATCCTTACACCACCTCTTGGTGGGCTTACTGTACATCAATATCTTGCACCTATTAATACATCTTAAGAAATGGAATGTATATTATGGCTCCCCTTAGGCCTCGTTCACATCTGCGTTGGGAATCCGTTCAGGGATTCCGCATGGGGACCTCCCAAATGGACTACTGAACGCCTTTGCAAGCAGTGTGCAGTGAAAGCACACGGACCCTATAGACTATAATGGAGTCCGTGTGCTTGCCGTCAGATCTCTGCAGGGAACGTGTGGTCAGAAAACTATTTTACAATTACTTTCCTGTCTGCATGTTCCATGTGGAGACCGTGCGGAAAGCACACAGACTCCATTATAGTGTATGGGGTCTGTGTGCTTTCACTGCACCCTGCTTGCAAATGTGTTAAGTAGTCCATTCGCGGGGTCCCCATGCGGACTCCCCGAACGGATTACCAAAAAAGATGTGAACGAGGCCTAAGGGGAACCACAAACTTTTCAAATCTGTCTAGCAAGATGTTAAATGGTTCTTATATGACTGTTTTTTGGCATTTTGCTTAGCAAATCAACCTTCCCCCGTGTGTTATTTGTTATGCAGCACTGGATACTGAATATTATTAGACTTTTTGCTCTTACATACTCGTTCTGTAAAATTATCTGTCTTATAGTCAGGGCTCTCTGTAAAATATGAGTCACTGGTGATGAGGCAGACTGTGGCTCTCTTCATTTCTCCTGTTGTCCAAAGGATATCCGCAATAGATGCTGCCAGGGCCCTTTCTTGTTGTTTTTGGCTTAATTCTGATAAACTAATAGAAAAAATACAATTTTTAAAGCTACTTATGGTAAAATATGTTTTAGGCTAAGGCCCCATGTAGCAAACGGCAGCCAAAAAATCCTGCAAAAAGACAGCGGTGGAAACTCTTCACAGGTTTTTCCGCAGTGTTTTTTTTTTTTACAGAAAGTCCGCAGAACTTTCCTCTATTTCCCATATTATGCATATATGGAAAACATTATGAGCGTTTTTGAAATCCCAGCTTTTCCACTGCAAATGTTTTTTTCTGCAATGTGTGGATGGGATTAGCCAGAATGCCATCCACTTTGCAGGTAATGTAAAATGCAGTTCTTTTGGCTGTGGCATTTCTGCTGTGGCCAAAACCTACGTTTTCACAACGTGGGGCCCCAGCCTCAATGTGTATGAATGTATGTGAACGACGAGGTCACTAATCAAAGCAGATCAGATTTCTTCAAGAATTACTTTGACAATTAGGTATTCCACTGCCCATCAATCACTTGTGGAGGAACCTGACAGTAAGTATACAATTCCCCTGCAGTGCTCCTGCAGGAGAAATGAAGTATGACATAGACAACACTAAAATCTTTTTTTAGTGGTTTTCAGCTTTCCAAACGATAAGGCCCCAGTATTACCGTAACTACAAACATCGTAATAGGGTATTTGTAGTTTTTTGTTTTGTTTAGTTTTTGTTTTCTTTATACCAGACAACTTTTAAATTTGTAACAAGGAAAGGTATACTTATTCACTGGAAAAGACTCAGATTTTATGGATGTCATGTAAAAGACTATATTTTGAAAGACCCCCAACTGAAAGTAATTTTTATCACACCTTTGAGGCTGGCGCCACGTGGCGTTAACGCTGCTGCAAAAACCATGATATTTTACAGTCCCTGTAAAATGATGGATAGTGAATCCCATCCACACATTGCAGAAAAATACAGACAGTGGAAATGCTGCGATTTCCAAAACAGTTATGGTTTTGGAAATCACAGCATGTCCATTATACCTACAGAAATTATGTCAGTTTCTCTATAGGTATAATTGAATCAGAAAGTCCGCAGAGGAAACCTCTGCGAACTTTTTGTGATAAATTCTGGAGAAATAAAACACAATGCATTTTCCTGTAGAGCTTTTTGGCTGTGGCCCACTACATGGAGCCTTAGCGTTAATAATGTTCTTTTCCATTTATGAATCACGCACAAATAAATGTGTAAGACCCTTCTCTTTAGATTGATTGTCTTACCTCTTTATAGATGTGTATTCATGCTTATTCTTCGCAAACAACAGGTACTTAATGATGTGCGCTTGTACCACCAGTTGAATGGCTCTGGTTCCACCCTTTAATATATACATTTCTACTATTATTATGTTTGCTAGTGCAATACAATCATGTTAAGTCTTCAAACTGTACCACCTAAAAAGCATTACGGCCTCAGGCACACGACAGTACTTTTTATCCACAATTGTGGATAAAATGACGGACCCTTGCTTTTTGGGCCCATGCACACAACCGTAGTTGAAGAGCTGCACATTATGGAGCATATCTGATACCTGTCAATTCTTGCGGCTCTGTCAATTAATTTTCAATGTGTGGGTCAGTGAAAAACCACGGTGACACACGGATACCAATCCATGGTAGTCATGTACATGTGGCCTTAGTCTTCACGTGTTTTCTCTTTACAATTAATATAATATTGTGGATGCAAATTGTATGTTACACATTATAATATAATAGGCTGGAGCTCACTCTTCCAATATTACCGCTCTTCCCTGCCAGTTGGTTCACTGGTTTCCAATTTTCTACAAAATTCAGTATAGACTAGAGATGAGCGAACAGTGTTCTATCGAACACATGTTCGATCGGATATCAGGGTGTTCGCCATGTTCGAATCGAATCGAACACCGCGTGGTAAAGTGCGCCAAAATTTGATTCCCCTCCCACCTTCCCTGGCGCCTTTTTTGCACCAATAACAGCGCAGGGGAGGTGGGACAGGAACTACGACACCGGGGGCATTGAAACAAATTGGAAAAAGTCATTGACTGCCGAAATCAGGTGACCTCCATTTTAGACGAATAGTGGATTTCAAATCCGGGTCATATGAGAATGTGAACTTTGTGACTATGAGACAGGGATAGCTGTACAGGCAGGGATAGCTAGGGATAACCTTTATTTAGGGGGGAATGTTATTAAAAATAACTTTTTGGGGCTCTATTGGGTGTGTAATTGTGATTTTTGTGAGATAAACTTTTTCCCATAGGGATGCATTGGCCAGCGCTGATTGGCCGAATTCCGTACTCTGGCCAATCAGTGCTGGCCAATTCATTCTATTAGCTTGATGAAGCAGAGTGTGCAGAAGGGTTCAAGCGCACCCTCGGCTCTGATGTAGCAGAGCCGAGGCTGCACAAGGGTTCAAGCGCACCCTCGGCTCTGATGTAGGAGAGCCGAGGGTGCACTTGAACCCTTGTGCACCCTCGGCTCTGCTACATCAGAGCCGAGGGTGCGCTTGAACCCTTGTGCACACTCTGCTTCATCAAGCTAATAGAATGCATTGGCCAGCGCTGATTGGCCAATGCATTCTATTAGCCCGATGAAGTAGAGCTGAATGTGTGTGCTAAGCACACACATTCAGCTCTACTTCATCGGGCTAATAGAATGCATTGGCCAGCGCTGATTGGCCAGAGTACGGAATTCGGCCAATCAGCACTGGCTCTGCTGGAGGAGGCGGAGTCTAAGATCGCTCCACACCAGTCTCCATTCAGGTCCGACCTTAGACTCCGCCTCCTCCAGCAGAGCCAGCGCTGATTGGCCGAATTCCGTACTCTGGCCAATCAGCACTGGCTAATGCATTGTATTGGCGTGATGAAGCAGTGCTGAATGTGTGTGCTTAGCACACACATTCAGCTCTACTTCATCGGGCTAATAGAATGCATTGGCCAATCAGCGCTGGCCAATGCATTCTATTAGCGTGAACTGAGTTTGCACAGGGGTTCTAGTGCACCCTCGGCTCTGCTACATCAGATTGCTACATCTGATGTAGCAGTGCCGAGTGTGCATCAGATGTGTAGTTGAGCAAAACTGACTCAGCACTGCTAAGTCTCTGCATTCGCATAGGAATGCATTGGCCAGCCTTCGGCCAATCAGCGCTGGCTCTGCCGGAGGAGGCGGAGTCTAAGGTCGGACCTGAATGGAGACTGGTGTGGAGCGATCTTAGACTCCGCCTCCTCCAGCAGAGCCAGCGCTGATTGGTCGAGTTCCGTACTCTGGCCAATCAGCACTGGCCAATGCATTTCTATGGGGAAAAGTTAGCTTGCGAAAATCGCAAACTGACAGGGATTTCCATGAAATAAAGTGACTTTTATGCCCCCAGACATGCTTCCCCTGCTGTCCCAGTGTCATTCCAGGGTGTTGGTATCATTTCCTGGGGTGTCATAGTGGACTTGGTGACCCTCCAGACACGAATTTGGGTTTCCCCCTTAACGAGTTTATGTTCCCCATAGACTATAATGGGGTTCGAAACCCATTCGAACACTCGAACAGTGAGCGGCTGTTCGAATCGAATTTCGAACCTCGAACATTTTAGTGTTCGCTCATCTCTAGTATAGACTTTTCTCTATAACATTCAAGACCTTCATTAATAATACAGCTAGAAGACTTCTCTATTTTCTTCTTACGTACTCTATGTCAGATAAGGACACCTCTTGTCTTTATTAATTGTAAATAACTCTTCCAAGACTTCTTCCTTGCTGCTCCTATTCTATTCCTATCCTATTTTATAGTTTTATAAGACCATCCACATGTGCAGCAGATATGCTACGATTTACATAACCGTTGCAGTTTTGGAAATCGCAGCATGTCAATTATACCTATGGAAACTCCGGTGGTTTCCTTATAGGTAAAATTGAACTAGAAAGTCTGCAGACTCTATGTGCAAAGTGGAGTGGGTAAAAATGTGATGCGTTGCCACCGTGTTTTTTCCCACTGCGCTTTTTTGCTGCTTCTTGCTTTGTGGGGCCTAAGCCTAAAACCCATTATTTTAAGGAATCTACTATACTCAGCTGATAAATGTTACCATTTGCTCACATCTTTATGTACAGCTGTCTCCGCATACTCTAATGTCCCCCCATACCACTTCTCATCACAGATCACTGGATGGCCCATGTAGCGGCGGAAACACATTGCATTTTTTCTTGCAGTGTTTTTCACAGAAAGTCTTTCTGCTTCAACTTTACCTATAGGGAAACCTGCAACATGCTGCGATTTCCAAAAATGCAACAGTATTTGCTAGAAGGATCCGCTTTGAAGGAACGTGGAGCCCTGGCCTAAACTATTTTTTTTTTTTTTTTTTAATAAAACAAGCAATCACAGATGTATACAAGTTGCTTTGTGTGACATTGCATCGCATTAAAGTTGTGCAACTTTTTGTTGTGCAATTTTGATGTCATATTCATTTTAGCATCAAATGTTGCCACGTGGACCCAGCAATAATTACAGTGAGTCTTTTTCTCACTTCAGCCATTGCATGTAACATGAACTGACAGGCTCTAGGGTTAGGGTCAGGGTCCATTCACACAGTTTTTTGGTGATGATTTTGATGCTGAACCCGCCTCAAAATCAGCCTCTAAAAAAAGCCTCGCAATAGAGTTCTATTGAGAGGCTTCTTTTGGAGGCTGATTTTGAGGTGGATTCAGCATCAAAATCAGTACCAAAAAACTCAGTGTGTACTTAAGGCTAAGGACCTACATACCGAATGACAGCTAAAAAACGCTGCAGCATTTTTCATTGAGTTTTTGCTGTGTTTTTCTCTTCTTTTTTCCTCAGGCATAACTGATTTGCTGCAATTTTTGAAAACACAGCTTTTCCACAGAGGATTATGTTCCATAATGTGTGGATGGGATCAGCCAGAATCTTCTGTAGGCTGCATTCACACGGAGTAACGCACCACTCATTCTGACACGTAAACACGTGTCAGAGTGAGCGCTGTAAAACAGAATCCCATTGACTTCAATGTGTAGCGTGCGTAAGACCACACCCATTGAAGTCAATGGGATTCTGTTTTACAGCGCTCACTCTGACACGTGTTTACGTGTCAGAATGAGCGGCACGTTACTCCATGTGAATGCAGCCTTATTTTGCAGGTACTGTAAAACACAGAGTTTTTGCTGCTGTGGTAATTTGGGGGTTTAGTTTAAAAAAGAGCTGCAGAAAAAAAGGCATCATGTTTTTTTTGCAGCATTTTTCATTGCGGTTTTGCTGTGTTTTTCTTTGCATTTTTCCCCCCTATTATATATATAGGGAAAACGCTTGTGTTTCCGCATGTTAAATTAATATGCCGCATTTTTTAAAATGTTCTTTTTTTCAACTATATTCTGTGAAACTAGTCTTTGGAGATGTCGGCACTATAGTCTACTCTCAGTAACTGCCATTATCTGTAATAGTCAAGTCACGCCTGTTTTTAACAAGTCACTCACCTTCTCTGCTTCAATGGCATAAGCCAATTCGGAAAAGGCATCTCTGAATTTGAAGAATGACTTTTTCCATTCATAGTTGAATGTCTGAAATGTGTTTCCAAACAGAATTTTCCTCAGCTCCTTAAAAATATTTAGTAATGATTGATATAATCACATTGATAATAAAAAGATTAATGTTTACCCCGTCTGGACTCTCCCTTCTTATATATCCTGCCTCCATTGTGATCAGAAGACCTCTTCTGCTTCATCTGCTGTAATCCCCAATATTCTGCTGTTGTTACTATATATCCAGCCATATTATAGAGTTGGCCTGAGTGGTGGGCATCTGCCTCTACCCATGTGCCCCAATTGGCACTAAGTACACATAGCTACCATCAAGTATCTAAATACATTTTGGCATGTTTGACCCCAATAATACAGCTCATAGAGGCATGCAGACACCTTCATATCACAGTCTTGACGGTAAAACAACAGTGTTCTTTACACCATGTCATGAATATATAAGTGCTCTTCTCATTGTACAACCTCTCAATGGCTTCCTCGCATTAATAACATTTTGCTTGTTATAGTACAACAGATAGTATTTCCCAGGCTCCTTGTTGATCCTGGCTTAGATTTCATCTCTTGCTTTACGGACATTCTCTGCTTACCGTTGCCATTTCTATTGAGATGGGCTGACCTCCGAGGTCTGATGCTATTATCAACTCTCTTGGAATGGAATAGAATATACTTCCTGGAAATGTCCCATGCTTCTTACTGCTTGAAGTCTCTGCTCTCTCCTCGCTTTCCTCATCTGCTTTGTGGTGATCTTGGTTTGGCTTTGGACGACAAAACATGTGTTTCGTGAATGTATGGGGACACACCAGTGGATATGTGTATTTGAGTCATTTATAACGTATTTAATATCCAAGTTCAAAAAATTTGGCTTGTAGAACTTTATAGACACAATAAATCACACTTCACATACATTTTTACTGGCTTGTTGTAAGGGAATTGCTAGGACAGCAATTCCTAGTAACTGTTAAAACCCTGGGACGGGACACAAGAGACAGTGAGCCCTAAGCCGAAGCCCCCAACTTTCCCTTCCTATTGCCAGACCCTATTCTAGGTAATAGGCGACAACCACGAAGACAGTCCCTCCCTAAATACGTGACACACAAAACGCAGACAAGACAAACGACAACAATGGAAGGTCAACTAGCCAGGGGTCAGTAACAGCCGAGCGATGAAGTGCCGAATCGGAGTCAAGAGAATAGTCAATGAGGGAAGCCAAAGGTCAAGGATAATAGTATAAGCAAAACAGGGACAGTAAGAGCAGGTATGCGCACGGCAATAACAAGCACTGGTGTGAATGGGAACCAAGGCTAAATAGGGAGGAAGAACCCGCCCATGGAGTTGACTGGAAGGCAGGCTGTCAATCACAGGGCAAGGCCAGATTAACCACTTAATGGACAGAGGCAACATTGGCAGAAGACGGGTGTGGTGCAAATGCAATCACAGTACTAGAGCCGAGTTCACACAGTGCGACCAAAAACTTTAATCCAAGAACCAAACTGCACCCGCCTCCTGCGCCGCAGCACGCGAGCAGAGGGTGGTGCAGTGACCCGAACAGGCAGAGATGTTACACTTGTTTTTTCTCATAGTGTGTTCAGAATGCAGAAGATATTGTCAGAACTCCATTATCGCTACTCCAGCTTCATTGGCTGGCCATACATTTTATATAGCTAATAGTGAAAAGGTCAGGGTACTCCTTTGTTGACCAACTGACCAAATACCTCGGGGAACTGTCATTGTCCTAATTGATATGTGCTAAGGGCTAGCAACGTGGCATTGACACCACACACAAAATGTTGGTATTAACTCCTCTCTTCACAGTGAAGAGAGTGCACTGACACACTTTATTAAAGCAACATGGGGTTAATATAACAGCCAGCACAAAAAAAAAATTAGCAACATTAGTCCTCATGTTCAGTCCTGATTGGTGTAGTATATCTTCATTGTGTAAAAGAGAAACATAAACAGTTCCATATATAGCCAACTATATTTGGTCTTGTGCTGTGTCTCTAAGGGTGCATTCACACTTCGGATACGCTGACTGATTCTGAACGTTAAAACACGTTCAGAATCAGCGTGTAGAAAGCATATCCCATTAATTTCAATGGGAGCCGGCATACGAGCGCTCCCCATTGAAATGAATGGGTTGCTTTTTTCTCTACGAGCGCTCCCATTGAAGTGAATGGGAAGTGTTTAGAAGCGCTCGCGTGTACGGCTCAGAATGAGCCGAGCGCTTAGGCCGTGTGAAGGGGCCCATAGAGAAAAAAGCAGCCCGTTCATTTCAATGGGGAGCACTCGTATGCCGGCTCCCATTGAAATGAATGGGATATGCTTTATACGCGCTGATTCTGAACGTGTTTTAATGTTCAGAATCAGTCAGCGTATACTCAGTGTGAATGCACCCTTAGAGATCTGTCTTCTGGCAGTAAGCCAAGCACATAACTTCTTACACCCATCCTGGATGCAGGCGCCATCTTATCTTATAGCCTCACAGCATGTTTCTTAAGCAGCATATATAAATCTTGTCAAAGATTATAATGGTTTTGCCGACAGATAAAGTACATTTTCTGCCTCCCATTCATTTCCATGGGATTTCTGTAGTGCTGACTTATCTCACAAAGATCAAAAAGCTCAGGCACTTTAGTCGACTGTGATCTCATGGCAACATTAAATTCAATACAAATGAATGGGAGCTATTCACATGACCATTATTTTGAGGGTCCATTGTCATGGGCTGCCGAAATATAGGTCATGTCCTATTTTTGTTTGTATTCTCTGATCTCTTTATACACTCAAATGTATGGGGGATCTGTGAAAAAGGGTGCCCCTCAGGTGCAAGACGACTGTGGAAAATAGACATTTTTAATGGCCGTTTTGCACTTCAGTTATTTAAATGTAGCCAAAGGGCCCCTTCACACGGCGTAAGCGTGCCACTCATTTAGACACGTATACACATGTCCGAACACGGTGCTTCAAAACAGAGCCCATTGATTTCAATGGAAAGTGCGTGTATATGCCGATATACGCGCGTTTCCCATTGAAATCAATGGGCTCTGTTTTGAAGTGCCGCACTCAGACACGTGTATATGTGTCTAAATGAGCGGCGCGCTTACGCCGTGTGAAGGGGCCCTAAGGCTGAGGCTCCACATTGCTGAAGCACAGCTTTTTTTAATGCAGATTTTGCTGCATTTTTTTTGAGGCAAAGCTCATCCAAAGTGAATGAAGCAGAAGGGAAAAGTATAAGAACTTCCTATATGTGTCCCATTCCTTTTGTAGCTATTCTTGGTTTTGGCTAAAAAAAAAAAAAGCAGCAAAATCTACAACAAAAAGTTGCATTTCTGCAACGTGGGGCCTCAGCCTTACTATATCCATTTAAAAAAATGATATAATTTGAATAAATATAACCAATATTACAAACCCAATGCAGGTCATACACACAAACAAGGAATGGAGACAGTTAATATCAGTTCTTAAAATATAGAAGTGATATGTTTTACAGTAAATCGCAAAGGTTTTAGGCAATTGTGCAAAAAGGCGAGTAAGAATAATATCAAGAATAAAAGTGTTTATTTTTGTCAACTAACAGAATGAAGTAAATGAACAAAAGAGAAATCTGAATTACATCACATGTGGCCATAGTGCTGCGAATAATAGTACTGTGCAAAAGTTTTCGGCAGCAGTGGAAAAAATGCTGCAAAGTAAAATTACTTTTGAAAGTAGAAGTGTTAATGGTTTATTTTGGTCAAGTAAATGAAGAAACATCTAAAACAATTCAATATTTGGTGTGACTGGTCTTACTCTTTTCCTTCAAAACAGCTTGAAAACAACAATTCTTCTAGGTGCACTTGTAGACAGTTTTTGAAGGAACTCGGCAGGGAGGTTGTGCCAGACATCTTCTAGTACTAAGCACAGATCTTCTATGGATGTAGGATTGCTCAGATCCTTCTATCTTTTCATGTCTTCCAAGACAGACTGGATGATGTTGAGCTCAGGGCTCAGTGGGGGCCATATTATCACTTCCAGGACTTCTCCAAAGAGAGGGCATCCCAAATATTGAATTGTTTTAGTTTTTTCTTTTTTCATTCCCTTGACAAAAATAAACTATAAACACTTCTACTTTCTAAAGCATTTTTACTTTGCAGCATTTTTCTACACCTGCCTAGACCTGTTGTGCAGTACTATATGTGTTCACAGCACTTTGGACACACTTATATCACTTTATGTTACATTGCTATTGATAACCTTCACGTGTCTACAAGAAGTGCAGTTTGGAATTACAGAAACTTATCATACATAAAAGAACTTTTGCCCACCAAAATATGATATTTTCCTTACACAAAACAATTTTACAAAAGTGAATATATATTTGTAATATAATGAATTCTAAGAAAAACTCTAAATTATTGCAACCTGCAGACGTATTATAGTTGACATTACCAGAAATGTAATATACACAGTGTGCACTTGTACAAACATTTGTACCTTGATTTTGCAGTCACTAACCTGTTCATATTGTGAGGTGTCACATACTATTGGTCTCTTCCTGACGTCTTCCTGCAGTAATTCAATGTAACTTAATGTTGAGGTGCTTCCATTCAGATGGACCTTTGCACAAGTATTCATAATAACAATGTAACAGAAGAAGTCACAGATGGAGGCACCCGTGATGACTGATTGTAAAACTATGGCCTCTCTAGCATTGCCTGCCAAGACACTCCCTTTCTAACTCTTCTCGATTACCAAATAATAGGATACTTTCAACCTTGTTGAATGGATAAGCTGAGCCATGGTGCAGGTTTATTTAACACAACATTGCGTCATACCCAAAACACCAAAGGAATGTGGATATATCTGGCAATGACAGAAACAAACCTATAAGGCCAGAGACACACTGGGCAAAATTGGGGAATTTGCTGGTGACTTATCCATGGCAATTTATAGTTTCAGCATAGTACGTGGGATTTAAACACATTTAATCCACATACTGCATAAAAAATCCTGCAGTGTATTGAAAGTTTTAGACCCATAGAATATAAATTCTTGCTGTAGGTTTTATCCATAGTGAGCTACATAGAAATCTATAGGAGGGGCGGCATTTTTACTATTTTTTTACTATTTTTTTATCCTAAACCAGCCCAAGACTGGCCGCTCTGAAAACAAAGATGGGACCTGTCCTAGGCTGTCTTAGGAGACCTCCGCATCTCGGCGCAGGCAGGGATGCTATGACGTCATCTTAGGCACGGGTAAAGCAGAGGAGATGGCTCCATCAATAGAGTAACCCCAGCATATAACGGGCCCTATATATTTACCTATCCCTGCTCCTGCTCATGGCCACCCTCGCTTCTCCTTCTATAGTACACAGAAAGGGGGAGCAAAAGCAGCTGTAAGCAGGAGCGGGAATAGGTAAGTGAGGCCACGGGCCCACGAACTCCAACAAATACTACTATTATTGTACTCTAGGGTATTTTCAGACCCCAGAGTATAATAATCAGACACCCAGGGGAAGTGAAGAATCATAAAAAATAGTGTTACTTATCTCTACTGGATCCGGTGTTATTCCCAGCAGGTTTTGGACGTTTGTGGTGATGTCCCAGATGTCATGTGGGCCAGGCCGACGTCATTATGCGTCGCAACACTGGCCTGGCTCAAGTGACGTATGTGCCGATGCTGAATAAGGTTGAAAGCTGCAGGGAGTGCTCCAGAGCCAGGGATAGGTAAGCAACAGTGGGTTTTATGTTTGTCACTTTCCCAAAACTTCTGAAAAGACCCCAGAGTATAGTAATAGTTCATGGGTGGGTAATTAATTAAAGGCTTGTCCAGGATAACTACTTTTTTAATATGAGACCAGGGAAAGTGATTAAAAAAAAATTCCCTACTCACCTGTCCCTTGTGCTCTGATGTCTCCTACCGTGGTCTGGTTCTGCTGCTCTTTTTTATAAAGATTGTGAACCCCATATAGGGATCATAATGTACATTTTTCCCTATCAGTATGTTTTTGGAGTATGGGAGGAAATCCATGCAAACACAGGGAGAACATACAAACCCCTTGCAGATGTTGAGCTTGGCGATATTCAAACCTAGGACTCCAGTGCTGCTCGGAAGTCTCTACCGCACATGACCGCTGAGGTCGCTGACATGGGACGTCACAGTGCTGTGGGGAAGAAAACACCGAAGCAGCAGGACTGGAACGCGCTGGAAGACACTGAAGAACCTTCCCCAGTCTCATATTAAAAAAGTGGTTATCCTGGGCAACGCCTTTAAGGTGGCAATTGGGCTTTAATAAAGGGACTTTCCAGCTAATTTTTATTGATGCTCTATCCTTAGGACCGATCATCAATAAGAGTTCAGGAGATCCCCTCTCTCCGATCAGTAGTTTGAAGGGGCTATGGTGTCTGTTTATATCACATGCTGTCTGTTTATAGTGACCGTATAATGTAATTCTAGCCTTATCACATGGCTGCTATGAGAAGAATGGCACCATGTAAACAGAGAAGTGTTCATATACTATGTAAACAGAGAAGTGTTCATATACTATGTAAACAGACAGGTGGTCACATACTATGTAAACAGAGAAGCGATCACATACTATGTAAACAGTAAACAGAGAAGCGGTCACAGCGCTTACACAGGTACCATGGTTCATACAAACAGCCTATCTGTTGGGGTCCATGGGTTTTTGAGCCCCACTGATTACATTATTAATGACCTGGAAAACCTATTCATTAGGAAAACTATGGGGCATTTTTAATAAGGGGCACTATTTATACAGGGTACACACGGACATTGTACGGAGGCACTAAGGAGCATTATACTATGGTTGGGGGTACTAAGGCGCATTATGCTTTGCGTGAGGGCACCAAGGAGTTTTTACTGTGAACACACACGCTATGGAGCTACATATATACTGTGCGTGAGGGTACTAAGGAGCTTTATACTGTGTGTGTGTGTGTGTGTGGGGGCACTAAGGAGCATTATATGGAGTGTAGGAACAATAAGAAGCATTATACAGTGCATGGAAGCACTAAGGAGCATTATACCCTGGATGGGGGCACTAAGGAGCATTATACAGTGGATGGGGGCACTAAGGAGCATTATACAGTTCATAGGAGCACTAAGGAGCATTATACTGTGCCTAGGAGCACTAAGGAGCATTTTACAGGGGGTGGGGACACTAGAGAGCATTTTACTGTCGTTGGGGGCACTAAGGAGCATTATATGGTGGCTGGAGACACTAAGAAGCATTTAACAGTTGGCAGGGGCACTAAGGAACATTATACTGTGTGTGAGGGCACAAACGAGCATTGTACACTAAGGAGCATTAAACAGTGGGTGGGGGAATTAAGGAGCATTATACTGTGGGTGGGGAACAGTATTGTGCCCCATTATTGAGCCTCCTCACAGTATGCTCCTTAGTACCCCCCACAGTATAATTAGTGCCCCCATACATAATTAACATTAACAGAGGATGGGAGAAACCTTCATCTCTTGCCACTGTCCCCCAGCTCTGATACTAAGTGGCAGCAGGGATTGGCGATTGGCAATGATTACCGATCCCTGCTGCTGCTTGTGCTAGGGATCGAGGTTTGGGGACAGTGGGTGGAAGATGAAAGTTTCTCCGGCCTGTTGTCATAATGAAACTTCTGAGAGGCAGGGATTCGGCTATCTGGCGCCTGAGTTCTGTTAGTTTATTATCCCTCTATTACACGTTTCCTCCCATAAGGAAACCGACTCGGGGGTTTTGGTGCACCCTGGGCCACTTTAATCTCTGTATGTGTATGTCTATTTAGTTGGAGGGAATGGGTGGTTTTAAAGGAAAATTATCACAAGTTGAGGCCACAAATTCATCATCATGACATAATGCAACTGGTGCATAGCCTTTGGAATGTATCCATATTAGAACAGTCAATTTTAGCATTTGTTAAAGAGCACAATATGAGGATATTGCCTACAGTAACCTGGATTCTGATGGACACTCCTGAACAAAAGCACAGAGAAAATAAGCCCTCCCCTCAAGTTGTCATTGATAATATCTGTCTATTATGGAACTGTTATTCAGTATGTACCTAATGTGAACGAACTAGTGATTTAGGCTTCTCGCACACGACATTGACTTTTTTGATGGATCTAACATGCATTATAATGCATTATATACAGTATGTGTTCTCAAAACTGATGTGTGAATAAATCTTTAGCCCTACATCTATTGAGTGAGACAAATTACATTTAGGCAATATACTGTATTTAAATTGACTTGTACCCAATGTTGCTTAACTCATCTCCAGACCCCTCTCTGGTAATTTATAAGTTCTATAGAGATGAGCGAACAGCGTTCGATCGAGTACATGTTCAATCGGATATCAGGCTGTTCGAGATGTTCAATTCCAGTCGAACACCAGGTGGCAAATTCGCTAAAAATTTGATTCCCCTCCCCACCTTCCCTGGCGCTTTATTTGCACCAATAACTGCGCAGGGGAGGACAGGAACTATGACAACGTGGGCATAAAAAAAAAAAAATCGGAAAAAGTAATTGGCTGGCTAAATCAGGTGACCTCCAATTTATATGAATGGTGAATTTAATATCCGGGTCATATTAGACTGTGAACTATGTGACTGTGAGACAGGGATAGATGTACAGGCAGGGTTAGCTAGGGATTACCTTTATTTAGGTGGCAGTGTCACTCACCCAGCTCTTTGGGGCTCTATCTGGTCGGGATCCCTGTCAGCTTGCGATATGCTTAAGCTGACTTTTTCCCATAGGAATGCATTGACCAGCGTTGATTGGCCGAATGCCATACAGAGTACAGCATTCGGCCAATCAACGATGGTTCTGCCGAAGGCTCGTATGTGAGGAGGCAGAGTCTAAGATCGGACCAGAATGGAGACTGCTGTGGACCGATCTTAGACTCCGCCTCCTCCAACAGAACCAGCATGGATTGGCCGAATGCTGTACTCTGTATGGCATTCGGCCAATCAACGCTGGTCAATGCATTCCTTTGCCGAGATGTAGCAGTGCTGGCTGCACTCAGCTCGACTACACCGGAGATGCAGCCGAGCTGAGCCCACGGCCAGCACTGCTACACTGGAGATGTAGCAGAGCAGAGTGTGCGCTGAACCCTGTGGCACACTCAGCTCTGCTGCATCAGCGATGCGCTGAACCATGCTGCACACTCAGCTTTGCTGCATCAGAGATGTGCTGAACCCTGCTGCACACTCAGCTCTGCTGCATCAGAGGTGCGCTGAACCCTGCTGCAGACTCAGCTCTGCTGCATCAGAGATGTGCTGATGCAGCAGAGCTGAGTGTGCAGCAGGGTTCAGCGCATCTCTGATGCAGCAGAGCTGAGTGTGCAGCAGGGTTCAGTGCATCTCTGATGCAGAAGAGCTGAGCATGCAGCAGGGTTCAGCGCATCTCTGATACAGCAGTGCTGAGTGTGCAACAGGGTTCAGTGCACACTCAGCTCTGCTACATCTCTGATGCAGCAGAGCTGAGTGTGCAGCAGGGTTCAGCGCATCTCTGATGCATTAGAGCTGAGTGTGCAGCAGGGTTCAGCGCATCTCTGATGCAGCAGAGCTGAATGTGCAGCAGGGTTCAGCGCACACTCAGCTCTGCTACATCTCTAATGCAGCAGAGCTGAGTGTGCAGCAGGGTTCACATCTCTGGTGTAGCAGTGCTGGCCGTGCACTCAGCTCAGCTGCATCTCCGGTGTAGCCTAGCTGAGCGCACGGCCAGGGCTGCTACATCTCGGCATAGGAATGCATTGACCAGTGTTGATTGGCCGAATGCCATACAGAGTACAGTATTTGGCCAATCAACGCTGGTTCTGCCGGAGGAGGTGGAGTCTAAGATCGGTCCACAGCAGTCTCCATTCTGGTGTGATATTAGACTCTGCCTCCTCACAGACGAGCCTCCGGCAGAACCAGCGTTGATTGGCTGAATGCTGTACTCTGTATGGCATTCGGCCAATCAACACTGGTCAATGCATTCCTATGGGAAAAAGTCAGCTCCTGCATATTGCAAGCTGACAGGGATCCTGACGTAATACAGTGACTTGGGCATGTTAGATGCACCCAGGCATGCTTCCCCTGCTGTCCCAGTTGCATTCCAGGGTGTCGGCATCATTTCCTGGGGTGTCATAGTGGATTTGGTGACCCTCCTGAGTTGAATAGTGGTTTCCCCTTAAACGAGTATTTATTCCCCTAGACTATAATGGGGTTCGATGTTCAATTGAACAGTCGAGTATTGAGCGGCTACTCGAATCGAACGTCGAACATTTCACTGTTCGCTCATCTCTAAAATTCTATTATTAAAGAGGACCTTTCATCAGTTGGGGCACATGTGGTTTTATATTCCGCTAGAAAGCCAACAGTGCGCTGAATTCAGCGCACCGTCTGATTTCACGATCTGTGCCCCCGGTGAAGAGCTATCGGTACCAGTACCGTAGCTCTTCGCCATCAGAAGGGCGTTCCTGACAGTCCTGACTGTCAGGAACGCCCTTCCTCACAGCAGCACCTATAGCGCTGTACTGTGAGAGCGGGGAGGGATGCCCCCTCCCTCTCCTCTTGATAGTACTCGTTCATAGATGAGCACTGGGGTGCGTTCCTCCCCGCTCTCACAATACAGCGCTATAGACATTACTGTGAGGAAGGGCGTTCCTGACTGACTGTCAGGCACGCCCTTCTGATGGCGAAGAGCTACGGTACTGGCACCGATAGCTCTTCACCGGGGGCACAGATCGTGAAAGCAGACGGTGCGCTGAATTCAGCGCACTGTCAGCTTTCTAGCGGTATATAAAACCACATGTGCCCCAACTGATGAAAGGTCCTCTTTAATAATAGAACTTATAAATTACCAGAGAGGGGTCTGGAGATGAGCTAAGCAACATTGGATACAAGTCAATTTAAATACAGTATATTGCCTAAATGTAATTTGTCTCACTCAATAGATGTAGGGCTAAGGACTTATTCACACAACAGTTTTGAGAACACATGTCCATTTATAATGCATGTTAGATCCATCAAAAAAGTCAATGTCGTGTGCGAGAAGCCTAAATCACTAGTTGGTTCACATTAGGTACATACTGAATAACAGTTCCATAATAGACAGATATTATCAATGACAACCTGAGGGGAGGGCTTATTTTCTCTGTGCTTTTGCTACAGGAGTGTCCATCAGAATCCAGTTTAGTGCAGGCTCTATCCTCATACTGTGCGGGATTCATGGGCAGTTTTGATTGACTACAGGAGTAATTGTAGCCGGTGTAGTAACTTATAAAGATTACATGTATTCTGCTGATTCTTCCTACAGGGCCAGGTGGAGAATATACCGTTACAATACTACTGCTGGTACAGGGAGTGTTAGTGATATTGGGGAATGGTCACTCATGTAATGACTTACCTTCTATTATTTACAGACTCAGCTTCACTATGACTGCAAGAAGCCTCATCTGAACATATGAAACTCATGTTACAAGGAATCTATACGTATGTTTAATTGAGACATTGACTTTGTTTTAATGTTTTTGATTATAATTCAGTTATATAGATTAAAAGCCTAAAATCTATTTCAAAGCCTATGACTTTGTTCTTCTATCTCGAGATCTCTTTTGTGTTCAAGAACATGGAGCTTTGTTTGGTAATTGGTGAGGGAATGATACTGAATATTGGCAGAGAAGCGACAATGCCTGAAAGCAGATGTAATTACATTCTGAAACATGGGGCTGGATTCTCTGTTTCATCTTTCCATTTGTAACTTCTGTGTGAAACAGACATCTGTTAATATAAGTTATGCTTCTCTGCACAGTGTCCCGCTGTGAAAATGTTACAAGCAGATTCCCAGATTATTGGAGCTCAGTGATGGGAATTCTCCCGTCCTTATTTGTCATTAGTTACTCACATACATTGCCCAAAATGAATGTACATAATGTAGCTGTATCTCATATGACTATGTAGTGGGACAGTGATGCAAAGATGATGTCATCCACATTTCAAAAATTTTATAAGTTTATTAATATTTTATAAAAGTAATGGAAACAATATATACATTATGTTCTTTGCATTCATTGATACTAATAAACTGAATTAAATATAATATTGATCCATACTCTCATTGACATAGTGCACTATACAGAAAACTCATACATCTTTATCTACATGATCTTAGGGGCAACTAAAGTGAACTTTAAATCCCTTTCCCTATACTACGTTATGTTCAGAATACCCCTGTTACTATTTATAGAACATCAAGTTTCAGCATATACTGTATATACAATATATTATGGACATTTTGTGTGTTGTAGCGTGACCCTATGTCTATAGAAGTATAGAAAATTAACAAAATGTGCAATGGAAGATATAAGAATAAAAATTATGTCAGTTTCTATGTAAAATTGGAGTCACTTAGAGATATAGAATAGGCCAAAAAATGTAAGGTCTGCAAATTTCAGATCTGCACTGCACATGTAATGTCTATGTTTATTAGAACTTATAGAATGTAGATCTAATCTGGAGGAACATTTTATAAACATACAATTATAACATATTTATAGAAATACATGTCACAATGTAACAACAAAAGCAACAATTGTACATACACACGGCACAATTTTTATCTGTCCATGATTGATGACCAGACAATTGTTTTTTTTTATATATTGAGCTTTTTTCTCTGGATACAATGAATAGATATGATGGCAGAGCATCTGCCAACATCTGATTCCTTGTGTCATAATACAAACCACCTTACTAGTCATACATTTCTGTCCCTTATCTGTGCATTAAACAAGACTGTCACACAAGTCAATGACTATTACCGTCTCTATGTATTGAATCTCATTACCTGAACTGCTGTATTTCTGATTTTCAACCTGCAAGCAACAAAGGATGCCTTCAAAAATATTGCAAAGATGCATTGAAACAGCAAATGAGCACAGGCAACATCATTTACCCTCCAAGTATGATTGACCATCTCACCCTTGGGAACTGAATATTGCTCTCCACTTGTCCAGTGCTGAAATTTTGGTTGCAATTTCTTCCAGTTCCATTGGTTTTAAATTGGGATCTCTGTCCAAAGGTCTCTTGTCCATGTGAAGCTGGCGGGAACATAGAGAAGCAGAATAAATGGCTCCTTCTTTTATAATGGACAGAAAAGGTTGCTATTGCATCCCCAACAAAGGCCAGAGAGAGAAAGTTACTGACAAAGTGTCACCATTGAGAGCGGGCTGTAAGCTCACACCGACACCTCATGATTAAAGTTTTATCAGAGATGGACGCTCTTGTCTCTTCTTTTTCCTCACTCTATAAATATACACCATCAGCTCTTTTTTAACAAAACACATGTTTAATTTTGTCTGGGGCTAAATATCTGTTTCCTCAGTGTATGAATAATTCAGATGTGTGAATTGTGCTCAAAGAAGAGATTATTTTATGTCTTGCTGTGTTACGTTTCACTGCTACAAAATGGAGATGAAGATTGATCAGTTCTGACCTTCTTAAACTTTAAAAAAAAATCAAACAATGGAAAATGTTCTTTTTTTGCAAATTTTAAGACTGATAAACTAATATTATATACCCGTTGATATGTGTCTCAAGTAGAGATGAGCGAGTAGTACTCGATCGAGTAGGTATTCGATCGAATACTACGGTATTCGAAATACTCGTACTCGATCGAGTACCACTCGCTGTTCGAATGTAAAAGTTCGATGCAGAACCAGCATTGATTGGCCGAATGCTATACAGTCGGCCAATCAACGCTGGTTCTTCTCCTACCTTTAGAAGTCCTCTCCGTGCAGTGCCCCCGCGGCGTCTTCCGGCTCTTCATTCACTCTGCCTGGCATCGGGCCTGGGCAGAGCCGACTGCGCATGTCCGCTTGTAGTGCGGGCATGCGCAGTCGGCTCTGCTCAGGCCTGATGCCTGGCAGAGTGAATGAAGAGCCGGAAGATGCCGCGGGGACGCTGCACGGAGAAGACTTCTCGGAGGATCCAGCCCGACCCTCACTCGTGGACTTGGTAAGTATAATTTGATCGAACGTTGCCTACCCCTGAAACGAGCATTTTCCCCCCATAGACTATAATAGGGTTCGATATTCGATTCGAGTAGTCGAATATTGAGAGGCTACTCGAAACTAATGTCGAACCTCGAACATTTTACTGTTCGCTCATCTCTAGTCTCAAGACCAAAAAATGGTGGCTTGAACCTCTAAAAAAAAGTGGTTACCTACACTATAATGAGGCCTGCCATTTAAAAACCAAAAGCAAGGGAAAAAAAAGTTTTCCATGCAGAACTTTTCTCTCTCTTCGGTGGTTTCTGCAATGGCGTCTCCAATGGAGACTCTGGAGTAGATGTGATCCCAGCCTGAGGCTGATTTAATCACATAACAATGTTGTATGTGATAGTTATATGAAGGCTGTTGTGTTTTTAGCTTATAATAGTTATATCACTTAAAGGGGTACTCCAGTTACTACAAGTTACCCCCACCCCACTCTCTTCTGAATGAAGCAGCATGTCATGTATGCGCTCCATTCACTTCAATGGCACCACTTGAGATAACCGTTTCCTGTGCTCTGCTATCTCTGGCAGAAATAGAGAATAAATGGAACAGCAATGCAGATGCTTGACGTGCCATGTCCTTCCCAAAGGGGAACCAAATTCATGCAATTGGTGGGTCCCCTCCACAAACAGCGAATTACCTCTTATATTGCGCATAAGGGGTAACTTGGTATAACTAAAACACATTTTTAGGCTAAGGCCCCACATAGCAGGCCACAGCAAAAAACACTGCATTTAAAACCACATTGTGGTTATTTCTGCAATGCTTTTCATAGAAAATCTGCAAAAAAGTTTTCCTCTGCGGACTTTCTGCTTCCATTATACCTATAGGGAAACCAACAACGTTTCTGTAGGTATAAGTGACATACTGCTGCACATATTAATCTGTAATATGTGGGTGGTATTGGCTAGAATACCATCCACTTTGTAGTACCTATAAAACTCTGCAGATCTTGCCACAGTGATTCTGCCGCAGCCAAGCCGCAACATTTACGCCACGTTGGACCATGGTCTGAATCACTTTCTTATTAAAGTGAATGTCAAGTAAAAAGTTAATTTTCTCTTCCCTATTATTGGGGTAAGAAGGGAGAAGGGGAAGAAATGCTATAGATCCCTAAAAACCCCCAAAACAAACAAACAAAACCCCCCATTTCACTTTCTTTCTGCTTTTCAGATACTGGAAGAATAAACATACCACAAGCAAATGTCATCTTTCGAGAATGCTACCCTTCTTCCTGTGTCTGTAGCAGGGGGACAGGAATTTTCAGTTCTTTATTTTTGCATTTTCTATTTTAATAGTGATTTTATTTGTATAGGACAATTTCTCAGCTATAGGTAGCAAGAGATTGGAGACAACACAATGCAGGGAAGGAAGTAGATATTCTGTGCCAACGTATATTGTCAGTAATGGGTGTAATGAGTCAATGGTGATATCTATACAGGCGTTATCATCTATTGTAATCCTGTCTGTCATGTCTGTAAGGAAAATGAGGTGTCTGCTGCAAGGTCACTATGGTATTTGCAAATGTCAATTTATTATTACGCATTAGGCTTCATTAGATCCAGTGATTTTACATTTGATTTTGTAGGAAAGAACGCTTGTAGGAACACTTGTTCCTGATTCTGACACTTGTTCCTGAATTGTTCCTTTCTCTGTTAATCTGCATAATAGCGCCACTGATCTCTGATGAACAAGAAAACTTCCTTTCATCAGGTGATTGATTGAATTCTACAGGACAAAACCACATTTTTTCTCGCCTTGTGTAATAGGTACTGTGCTGCCAGCTAACAATGAAATGACATGCTGCAAGGACAATTACTTCAGTGATCAATTCTTCCTCCAAGTGCCTCTGTCTCTGCCTGTGTGAGAGGACCATTGCCGAACGAGCGCTGGCCGGCTTGTTTATCACCCATATGTGCTTGTTAAGAAAAAAATTAGCCCTTAGTGGCCAGGATTTAGTGCTTTTTAAAATATAGATTAAAAAAAAAAAAAAAAAAAAATCAACGCAAATTCTTAAATATTTTATCTTAGGGGGCATTGACACTACCGTTGGATTCCATCACCAGTGTCCATGGCTATTGTCTGTACAAGATTTTAGCAACAGACACTAGCTGGTCCATCGGAAATTTCCATTCATTTCAATGGATTTTATCTTGTGTCTGTTTGTGTCCGTTTACAACCATGTCCGTTTTTTCAAGCAAACAAAAAAATCCTACATGCAGGACTTTGAAATAAAGGACAGCAAGTGTCCTTTATTTTTGTAACTTTGAAGTCTATGGGCAATGGACTTCTAATGGACAGTGACTGACAACCATCAGTTACTGCCCATTTGTTTCCATTATGAAGGGTTTCCGTTTTTCTTTTTTTAAACAGACATCTTCTGAAAGGAATCCAATAATAGTGTAAACCTACCTTAGTCATAAAAAATAAAGAATTTTCGGGTAATGCTTGACTAACATCAATGCCCAATCTGCTCTTGCAGCCATACTGACTATATCCATATTAATACCCATGTTTTGGACTGAGATTTTCAACAACCCCATATGGATTATAAAAATCTTGCCACTCTTTTGGCCATGTATTTGCTCTGAAAAATAGAAATATAAATCATTCCCTTAAAAGATGCACTTCTGAATTTGTCATATATAAGTGAAGAACATGTTCATTTTGATTATGCTTAATGGGAGCAATTTTATAAAGACTGGCGTTCCATATGCCAGTCTTATTCCATACTTCCAGTGGCACTAACTGCACCAGAATTACTAAGGGGGCGTTCACACTAGCGTCGGTGTCCGACAGCTAGTGTGCGCTGCTAATGTCCGTGCAAAATCTTTTGTGGACATTAGCATCGGACACTAGCTGTGTCTGTGACATTTTGCATTGATTTAAATGGAGATCGGGTGCATTGTTTTACTGTCCGTGGGTGTCCTTAACTGTCCGTTCACAAAGATGTCCGACTTTTCAAGCGGACAGCAAAACCTACATGTCGGATTTTGCTGTCCGCTTGAAAAGTCGGACATCTTTGTGAACAGACACTTAAGGACAAACACGGACAGTAAAAGAATGCACCCGATGTCCATTTAAATGAATGAAAAATGTCACGGACACAGCTAGTGTCCAATGATAATGTCCGCACAAGATTTTGCACGGACATTAGCAGCAGACACTAGCCGTCAGACACCGACGGTAGTGTGAACGCTCCCTAAGAGGATATGGCTTCTTAATAATTCTGCTACAAATCGAGGGTCCCGTGCACCAGAATTAAAATCTGCGCCAGTCAGGGACTGACATAGATTTCTAGTATTACTTGAGTTAAAGTAATGAGCGTCTGGTAAACATTGCCGAATAGGAAGCAAAACGTTTAAAGTGATGCATCTTTGGTGCAAAAAGGGCCATGTGCCAAAGAAATGCCAAATGTATGCCTATCTATGCCAAATTTCTTGCACAGATGCAATAAAATATTTCACTTATTGGGGGCCATTTATCATAGAGGGATAACATTGTGGTGCATCTTTGACGCAAGGCGTTTTCTTGAGCCAATCGTGTGCCACAACCCCTGTTCTGTGCCTCGCTTGCCATACTTTACAAATGTGGGCAGAATGAGATCGGACAGGATGGGACACCTTGGCCAGATATATTTATTATAACTTGTGCAAGCTTTTTGGCGTGAGTTACAATGGAATTCTATGCCAGGCATGTGGCTGATTTATGAAGAAGCCGAAGCCTGTTCATAAATCAGCCGTGCCCTGTGCCCACAGGAATGAAATGACATTCTTGCTTCTTACTTTCATTCTTACTTCTTACTTAATTTTTAGTATTTCCACAGATTTTGCCTTGCTGAGCTGCTATATTCAATGTGCATGTTCTCTTGAGCACAGTTTTAATTTATATATAATATACAGTGAAATCTCTCCAAAAGACCACCTCTTTGAGAAGACTACCGCTTTACCCAGACCAAATTTTCTGTGATGGCCGTAAGTGTTGGCAACACTGAAATTTTTGCCAGAAAATGAAGTATTTCTCCCAGAAAATTATTGCAACTACACGTTTTGTTATTAATGTGTTTATTTCCTTTGTGTGTATTTGAACAACACAAAAAAGCCAAAAATTATATAATTATAACCCCCCTCCCCCCAAAAAAAATTACTGGCGCCTTCAACTTAATATTTGGTTGCACACCCTCTGGAAATATTTACTGAAATCAGTTGCTTCCTATAACCATCAACTTCTCAACTGGAATTTTGAAGCACTCTTCTTTTGTAAACTACTCCAGGTTTCTCATATTTGAGGGGTACCTTCTCCCAAAAGCAATTTTCTCGCAGAGCCGACTGCGCATGCCCGCCAGCCACAAGAAAATGGACGATTGGACAGTTAGCTATGTAAACGGTCATTTTCTTGTGGCCGCTTACACAGTAAGCTATGTAAGCGGCCATTTTCTTGTGGCTGCCGGGCATGCGCAGTCAGCTCTGCCTGAGGCCCAATGGCAGAGCCGACTGCGAATGCCTAGGAGATTGAACCCAGGACAGAAGAAGACGCAGGGAGAGGCCGTTCCTGAAGAAGATGGAGGCGGCACTGGAGATTTCTCTTGCAGCATTGGGGCCGCCCCCAGTGCTGTTTAAGCTCTGGGTAGCGCACCCAGTGCTGCGAGAGAACTCATTTGCATACAGACGAAAACAGGGTTTTCTACCAAATGGCGGAGCAGAGAAGACATCTACAGATAGGAGAAGAATAGCATTCCTAAGGCTATTCCTACGTGTGATCGAGAAAAAAAATGTGATTTTAATGATAGAATCCCTTTCAGATCTTTCCACCAGAGTTCAATGGGATTTACATATGGATTCATTGCTGGCCACTTCAGAACTCTCCAACACTTTGTTTTCATCCATCTCTAAGTGCTTTTTGAAGTATGTTTGGTATAATTGCCCTGCTGGAAGACCCATAATCTAGGATGCAAACCCAGCTGGGTCCTACATTACAACCCAAAATTCTTTGGTAATGTTCAGATTTCATGATGCTTGCACTCAGCCAAGGCACCCAGTCCCAGAGGCAGCCAAACAACCCCAAAACATCTTTGAACTTCCATCATATTTGACTGTTGGTACTGTGTTCTTTTCTTTGTAGGCTTCATTCAACTTTCGGTAAACAGTAGAATGATGTGCTTTACAAGACATTTTCCCAGCCTGCAGGACAGCTTGAATGTTTTTGAAACTTGATTGGGGCTGCTTATCCACCATTCAGAATTTCCTGCGTTGCAGACTTTCATCAGTATTTCCCTTCCGTCCAGGTCCAGGGAGATTAGCTACAGTATAACAGGTTGTAAACTTTTTGACTATGTTGCGCAACGTGGACAAAGGAACATCAAGATCTCTGGAGAAGGACCTTGATGTAACCTTGAGATTATTTATATTTTTCCACAGTTTTGATTCTCTTTTCCTCTTTCTGTTCCCCATGCTTACTGTGGCACATACAGACACACAATGCAAAGATTGAGTCAACTTCTCTCCTTTCTATCTGGTTTCAGGTATGATTTTTATATTACCCACACCTGTTACTTGCCATAGGCAAATTTTTACTGTTACTTGCCATAGGCAAACAGTTATTTACCCACAATTTTGAAAAGGTGCCAACAATTTTGTGAAGTTATGTCCATTTCTCCTTTTCTCAGTTTTTTTGTGTTGTTCCAAAACACACAAAGGGAACAAATCTGTATAGCAAAACATGTAATTGCAATAATTTTATGAGAGAAATACTTCATTTTCTGGAAAAATTATCAGGGATGCCAACACTTATGGCCACGATTGTACACCATCTATGTGATATACTGTACTTTTTTTTTTAATATGACCCTATACCCAGTGGCAATCCCCAGGGCCTCATTCAAGTCATATGAGATGGGAAATACTGCTGATGTATACCGGTAACAGGAAACTCGGACACGATGTGAATAGAACCTTAGTCTATTAAAATTGTTTCTGTTATTATAATATTATCTGCACAGAGCGCTGGATTATAGACCAATGGAATGCGGGTTGTAGAAAGAAGGGCCCCTTCACACGGCTGATACGCTGGCTGCTTTAGAACGTGTAAACGTTCCGTAGCAGCGGCGTCTAAAGCAGATCGCATTGTTTTCTATGGGAGCTGGCAGACGCGCGCTCGCCATAGAAATGAATGGGCTGCTTTTTCCATTCATTTCTATGGGGCGCGCACGTATGCCGGCTCCCATAGAAAACAATGCGATCTGCTTTAGACGCCGCTGCTACAGAACGTTTACACGTTCTAAATCAGCCAGTGTATCAGCCGTGTGAAGGGGCGCGAACTCTGCTTTCTATGTGGAATGTATATATTATATGATATTTATATAGTATGTCTGCTTTTTATGTGGAATGTATATATATATATGACATTTGACAATGGTTTGTAAACTGGGACCCAACTGACAACCCAAACCAAACCTCTCCTGCACTGGACAAAAAATATGAATACGTGTCACAATCTTTTCATTTCTGAAATTAGCAATGGTCGCAAACTAGTACACAAGTATCACTGATAGTGTCTTACATACAGAAGATACATAGATATGTAATAATTGTACTGTGTACAATACAAGCCAAAGGTGATGAAAAAAACGCATAGGATAAGTATCTATTTGCTTGGACAATGTGAGGGCAAGCCTTTCCACCATGGCAATGTAACAAAGGTTATCGGGAATGCTTGGCTGTCTGTGCTACAGCACAAACCTCTAGCCCTGCTTTATTCTAGTCTGTCATAGCTGTGATAATGCCAGCAGAGGACAAAAGCATATTAACAAAGGTCTGCACCTAATGGCTTCTCATATTCCACTTCCTGTTCCCTGTTATCTGTCAACACAGTCTGAAACCGTCTGAATGTTCAGTTATATGATACCCAAACAAATTTCACAGGCACTGAATGTCTTTATCTGCCTGCGTTGTAGCCCCATATTACTTGCTGTATTTACTGCTTATTATACATCTGACTATATTTTCTATGCGGTGTACTACTGCATGTATTTTCCAGAATTCTAAAAAGGACGTTTCCATGTTTCTAAAAAATTCCAATGGATCAGTACAGGCCGAGTTAGCAGAAGTTCCAATTGATAAACATATATGGGCCTTGTACACTCTAGCAGGGATGACTGGTACCTAGGACCCAGAATATTAAAGGGCTTGTCTGGGATAACTATAAAACCCTACGTTAATCTAAACACCCTCCCCCCCCCCTCATACTTTATAAATTATATAATTAATCAAAAATGTATAGTTACCCATATTCCTGGTGCGGTCATGTGACCACCCCAGGGACATTTTCTGATTATCTGTTTATGATGCATTTCCCCATTTCCGGAAACGGATCATCAGTACTACTCCCCCCCATAAACTCATCATACTTACCTAGCTTTTTCCTGTCTAGGCTTCCATCTCTGCGGAATGGCTCCTCCTTCACTGACGTCTGCATGCACATGTGCAACAGTGCCAGAGCCCTGGCTTAGCACTGAAGCCGATAGTAGATCTCTATTGTGTAAACTGGGAGCCTGAGCAATAGAGATGTATTGCAGGCTAGGGCACAGTGTTACGCGTTCCCTGCAGAAGGAAGACAGGAAGAAGATAGGTAAGGTATAATAGGGCAGGGGGTGAGCTGAGTGAGTTGGCAAGGGCCAGCAGTGGGAGGAATAGCTAGGGAGACAGGGATGGGATGTTAGAGAGAGAGGGGAGGAGTAGTGAGAGGGAGTGTGAGAGCCTACAACTACCAGAACACATTGTCACAGAAAGCTACACCATTTAAACAAATGCAGAAGATGCCAGGCGCTCCCAGAGAAGCCCAGAAATCACTCAAAACACTACTAAAGTTATATGGGTGCACTTATTAACTCATTAATAGCATTTACAGACCTTTTTTTTAAAAAAAAATAATTTTTGCCAGAAAAAAAACCTTTATGTTGGCTTCTCTTATCTTCACAGCTTAGAACACAAGTCTCCTCTAGTCAATCCAGTCTTTATGCACCAAGTCTGTGCTGTGGTGATAGAAGATCTTGCAGGCATCAGGACGATCTATGTGAAATAACAATATAGCTACCTTTGTGCAACACTGGCTAAGGCCTCGATCACATCTGCATTGGTAATCCATTCAGAGGAGTCCGCTTGGGGACCCCCCCGAAATGGAATACCAAACACACCGGCAAGCGATATGCAGTGAAAGCACTCAAACCCCCATAGACTATAATGGGGTCCGTGTGCTCTCTGCGCGGTGTCCGCACAGAAAATGTAGTCAGAAAAGTAGATCGTGATCTACTTTCGTGCCTGCATGATTTGTGCGGGCAGCGCACGGTAAGCACACGGACCCCATTACAGTCTATGGGGTCTGTGTGCTTTCACTGCACACCTCTTGCCAGTGCGTTTGTTATTCCATTCGGGAGGTCCACATGCGGACTCCTCTTAACGGATTACCAAACGCAGATGTGGACTAAGGGTAAGTCTGCTGAGACCGGACTCTAAATGTAGATGTCCTTCAAAAAGAATATTAGGGGACTAACAACACTGCTAATATAGCACAAAAAATATTGAGCAATTTATGCCGTCCTCAAACCTACATGATAAACAGCCCTAAAGAAAGTATGCCCAAAGGGAGCACCTAGCAATACAATAGACCATCAAGAAAGATATAAATGAATTGATCAGATGAGATACATTGTAACAAGTAATAAAATGAAAAATACATATCCATACATACAAATACATAAAACGGATATAACAAACAATACTAACAGATGTCAGACATGCAGCAGAGGTTGAGATGTTAATCATTAATATCAATAATGCACATAATCCTCATTTGTATATAGCTACAAAAGTGACATACACAAGAAAGGTATGTTGTTTATCCCTGTTGTTTGCTATGTAATGCGGTGGTTACAGTTGAATATGCTTGGGGGGGGGGGGGGAAGGAAGCTCCTCTTAATCACTTATGAAACACTTCCATCAAATGCTACATTTTTACATTCATATTACATGTGGATAGTGTCTAAAGCTCAGTCCTTCATTCCTGGGCACATTGTTGGCCGCACATGGGCTAGCTGAATATATTAGCTTTCAACAAAGATTTCTGTTACTAGGAAACAAAGAAGCAAGTAACAAAGTATCCAGCTTGCAAATAGTGAATACTACATTAACCAATTAACACTGTGTGCATGCATTGTCTCACACTGTTACCGCAGCTATAAAAACTTAAGATTCAAGGTTTGCATTTGTATGGTATGTGTAAGTTTTATCCTTGTATTACGATTAGAGATGAGCGAACACTAAAATGTTCGAGGTTCGAAATTCGATTCGAACAGCCGCTCAATGTTCGTGTGTTCGAACGGGTTTCGAACCCCATTATAGTCTATGGGGAACAGATACTCGTTAAGGGGGAAACCCAAATCCGTGTCTGGAGGGTCACCAAGTCCACTATGACACCCCAGGAAATGATGCCAACACCTCTGGAATGACACTGGGACAGCAGGGGAAGCATGTCTGGGGGCATCTAACACACCAAAGACCCTCTATTACCCCAACATCACAGCCTAACAACTACACACTTTACACACTCAATACCACCTCTCTGACAGTAGGAAAACACCTTGAAACATGTGTATTTGGCACTTGCAGTGAGGAGAGCTTGTCACCAGCAGTGAATTTGGCCCTTGTAGTAAGTTGAGGTTGGCACCAACATTTGTTTTGAAAATCAGGGTGGATTGAGCCTCTAACCAGCAGAGTTTGGGCAAATTCATGGTGGAGGGAGCCTCTAAACACCCCAGTTTGGGCAAATTCATGGTGGAGGGAGCCTCTAAAAACCCCAGTTTGGACCAATTCATGGTGGAGGGAGCCTCTAACCAGCCCAGTTTGGGCAAATTCATGGTGGAGGGAGCCTCTAAAAAACCCAGTTTGGACCAATTCATGGTGGAGGGAGCCTCTAACCAGCCCAGTTTGGGCAAATTCATGGTGGAGGGAGCCTCTAACCAGCCCAGTTTGGACCAATTAATGGTGGAGGGAGCCTCTAACCAGCCCAGTTTGGACCAATTAATGGTGGAGGGAGCCTCTAACCAGCCCAGTTTGAACCAATTCATGGTGGAGGGAGCCTCTAAACAGCCCAGTTTGGGCAAATTCATGGTGGAGGGAGCCTCTAAAAAACCCAGTTTGGACCAATTCATGGTGGAGGGAGCCTCTAACCAGCCCAGTTTGGACCAATTAATGGTGGAGGGAGCCTCTAACCAGCCCAGTTTGGACCAATTCATGGTGGAGGGAGCCTCTAAACAGCCAAGTTTTGGGAAATTCATGGTGGAGGGAGCCTCTAACCAGCCCAGTTTGGACCAATTCATGGTGGAGGGAGCCTCTAAACAGCCAAGTTTTGGGAAATTCATGGTGGAGGGAGCCTCTAACCAGCCCAGTTTGGACCAATTCATGGTGGAGGGAGCCTCTAAAAAACCCAGTTTGGACCAATTCATGGTGGAGGGAGCCTCTAAACAGCCCAGTTTGGGCAAATTCATGGTGGAGGGAGCCTCTAACCAGCCCAGTTTGGACCAATTAATGGTGGAGGGAGCCTCTAAACAGCCCAGTTTGGGCAAATTCATGGTGGAGGGAGCCTCTAACCAGCCCAGTTTGGACCAATTCATGGTGGAGGGAGCCTCTAACCAGCCCAGTTTGGGCAAATTCATGGTGGAGGGAGCCTCTAAAAAACCCAGTTTGGACCAATTCATGGTGGAGGGAGCCTCTAACCAGCCCAGTTTGGGCAAATTCATGGTGGAGGGAGCCTCTAACCAGCCCAGTTTGGACCAATTAATGGTGGAGGGAGCCTCTAACCAGCCCAGTTTGGACCAATTCATGGTGGAGGGAGCCTCTAACCAGCCCAGTTTGGACCAATTAATGGTGGAGGGAGCCTCTAAACAGCCAAGTTTTGGGAAATTCATGGTGGAGGGAGCCTCTAACCAGCCCAGTTTGGACCAATTCATGGTGGAGGGAGCCTCTAAACAGCCCAGTTTGGGCAAATTCATGGTGGAGGGAGCCTCTAAAAAACCCAGTTTGGACCAATTCATGGTGGAGGGAGCCTCTAATTAGCCCAGTTTGGACCAATTAATTGTGGAGGGAGCCTCTAACCAGCCCAGTTTGGACCAATTAATGGTGGAGGGAGCCTCTAAACAGCCCAGTTTGGGCAAATTCATGGTGGAGGGAGCCTCTAACCAGCCCAGTTTGGACCAATTAATGGTGGAGGGAGCCTCTAACCAGCCCAGTTTGGACCAATTAATGGTGGAGGGAGCCTCTAACCACCCCAGTTTGGACCAATTCATGGTGGAGGGAGCCTCTAACCAGCCCAGTTTGGACCAATTCATGGTGGAGGGAGCCTCTAAAAAACCCAGTTTGGACCAATTCATGGTGGAGGGAGCCTCTAAACAGCCCAGTTTGGGCAAATTCATGGTGGAGGGAGCCTCTAAAAAACCCAGTTTGGACCAATTCATGGTGGAGGGAGCCTCTAACCAGCCCAGTTTGGACCAATTAATGGTGGAGGGAGCCTCTAAACAGCCAAGTTTGGACCAATTCATGGTGGAGGGAGCCTCTAAAAACCCCAGTTTGGACCAATTCATGGTGGAGGGAGCCTCTAACCAGCCCAGTTTGGACCAATTAATGGTGGAGGGAGCCTCTAACCAGCCCAGTTTGGACCAATTAATGGTGGAGGGAGCCTCTAACCACCCCAGTTTGGACCAATTCATGGTGGAGGGAGCCTCTAAACAGCCAAGTTTGGACCAATTCATGGTGAAGGGAGCCTCTAAAAACCCGTTTGGACCAATTCATGGTGGAGGGAGCCTCTAACCAGCCCAGTTTGGGCAAATTCATGGTGGAGGGAGCCTCTAAACAGCCCAGTTTGGGCAAATTCATGGTGGAGGGAGCCTCTAACCAGCCCAGTTTGGACCAATTAATGGTGGAGGGAGCCTCTAACCAGCCCAGTTTGGACCAATTAATGGTGGAGGGAGCCTCTAACCACCCCAGTTTGGACCAATTCATGGTGGAGGGAGCCTCTAAACAGCCAAGTTTGGACCAATTCATGGTGGAGGGAGCCTCTAAAAACCCCAGTTTGGACCAATTCATGGTGGAGGGAGCCTCTAACCAGCCCAGTTTGGACCAATTAATGGTGGAGGGAGCCTCTAAACAGCCAAGTTTTGGGAAATTCATGGTGGAGGGAGCCTCTAACCAGCCCAGTTTGGACCAATTCATGGTGGAGGGAGCCTCTAAAAAACCCAGTTTGGACCAATTCATGGTGGAGGGAGCCTCTAACCAGCCCAGTTTGGACCAATTCATGGTGGAGGGAGCCTCTAAACAGCCCAGTTTGGGCAAATTCATGGTGGAGGGAGCCTCTAAAAAACCCAGTTTGGACCAATTCATGGTGGAGGGAGCCTCTAATTAGCCCAGTTTGGACCAATTAATGGTGGAGGGAGCCTCTAACCACCCCAGTTTGGACCAATTCATGGTGGAGGGAGCCTCTAAACAGCCAAGTTTGGACCAATTCATGGTGAAGGGAGCCTCTAAAAACCCGTTTGGACCAATTCATGGTGGAGGGAGCCTCTAACCAGCCCAGTTTGGGCAAATTCATGGTGGAGGGAGCCTCTAAACAGCCCAGTTTGGGCAAATTCATGGTGGAGGGAGCCTCTAACCAGCCCAGTTTGGACCAATTAATGGTGGAGGGAGCCTCTAACCAGCCCAGTTTGGACCAATTAATGGTGGAGGGAGCCTCTAACCACCCCAGTTTGGACCAATTCATGGTGGAGGGAGCCTCTAAACAGCCAAGTTTGGACCAATTCATGGTGGAGGGAGCCTCTAAAAACCCCAGTTTGGACCAATTCATGGTGGAGGGAGCCTCTAACCAGCCCAGTTTGGACCAATTAATGGTGGAGGGAGCCTCTAAACAGCCAAGTTTTGGGAAATTCATGGTGGAGGGAGCCTCTAACCAGCCCAGTTTGGACCAATTCATGGTGGAGGGAGCCTCTAAACAGCCCAGTTTGGGCAAATTCATGGTGGAGGGAGCCTCTAAAAAACCCAGTTTGGACCAATTCATGGTGGAGGGAGCCTCTAATTAGCCCAGTTTGGACCAATTAATTGTGGAGGGAGCCTCTAACCAGCCCAGTTTGGACCAATTAATGGTGGAGGGAGCCTCTAAACAGCCCAGTTTGGGCAAATTCATGGTGGAGGGAGCCTCTAACCAGCCCAGTTTGGACCAATTAATGGTGGAGGGAGCCTCTAACCAGCCCAGTTTGGACCAATTAATGGTGGAGGGAGCCTCTAACCACCCCAGTTTGGACCAATTCATGGTGGAGGGAGCCTCTAACCAGCCCAGTTTGGACCAATTCATGGTGGAGGGAGCCTCTAACCAGCCCAGTTTGGACCAATTAATGGTGGAGGGAGCCTCTAACCACCCCAGTTTGGACCAATTCATGGTGGAGGGAGCCTCTAAAAAACCCAGTTTGGACCAATTCATGGTGGAGGGAGCCTCTAAACAGCCCAGTTTGGGCAAATTCATGGTGGAGGGAGCCTCTAAACAGCCCAGTTTGGGCAAATTCATGGTGGAGGGAGCCTCTAACCAGCCCAGTTTGGACCAATTAATGGTGGAGGGAGCCTCTAACCAGCCCAGTTTGGACCAATTCATGGTGGAGGGAGCCTCTAAACAGCCCAGTTTGGGCAAATTCATGGTGGAAGGAGCCTCTAACCAGCAGAGTTGTGGGAAAGCAGGGTGGAGGGAGCCTCTAACCAGCAGAGTTGGTGGAAATCAGGGTGGAGGGAGCCTCTAACCAGCAGAGTTGGGGGAAATCATGTTGGAGGGAGCCTAGTATTAGCAGAATTGTGCAACGCTTATGGTGGATGAGTATGAGGATGCGGAGGAATTGGAGAGGTTGAGTACAGACATGGAGTTTCATGTTGGGGTGCTTTACACAGGTGGGCACAAAAATGAAGGCTCTATCCAGTGGTGGTTCATTTTTATCAAAGTGAGCCGGTCGGCACTCTCAGCTGACAGACGGGTGCGCTTGTCAGTGATGATGCCACCGGCTGCACTGAACACCCTCTCAGATAGGACGCTGGCGGCAGGACAGGACAGCACCTCCAAGGCATATAGGGCAAGTTCAAGCCACAGGTCCAACTTCGACACCCAATACGTGTAGGGCGCAGAGGGGTCGGAGAGGACAGGGCTGTGGTCGGAAAGGTATTCCCGCAACATGCGCCTATACTTCTCACGCCTGGTGACACTAGGACCCTCCGTGGCGGCACTTTGGCGAGGGGGTGCCATCAAGGTGTCCCAGACCTTAGACAGTGTGCCCCTCGTTTGTGTGGACCGGTGAGAACTTGGTTGCCTACTGGAGGAACTGCCCTCCCTGCCGCCACTGTCACATGCTGGAAACATCTCCATCATATTCTGCACCAATTGCCTGTGGCAAGCATTGATGCGATTGGCCCTCCCCTCTACCGGAATAAAAGACGAGATGTTGTTTTTATACCGGGGGTCAAGGATAGCAAAGATCCAGTACTGGTTGTCCTCCATGATTTTGACAATACGCTTGTCGGTTGTAAAGCACCCCAACATGAACTCAGCCATGTCTGCCACAGTGTTAGTTGGCATGACTCCTCTGGCCCCACCGGAAAGTTCAATCTCCATTTCCTCCTCATCCTCCATGTCTACCCATCCGCGCTGCAACAATGGGACGATTCGAAGTTGCCCGGAAGCCTCCTGTATCACCATCACATCATCGGACAACTCTTCTTCCTCCTCCTCCTCCTCCTCCTCCTCCTCCTCCTCCATTAAACGCAGTGAAGCGGACAGATGTGTGGACCTACTCTCCAGCTGTGACGGATCGGATGCTATCCCTAACTCCTCTGTGTGATCTGAGTTATCCCTGATGTCAATCAGGGATTCTCTCAGAACACACAAGAGCGGGATTGTAAGGCTCACCATCGCATCCTCAGAGCTCACCCTCCTTGTGGACTCCTCAAAGACCCGTAGGATGTCACAAAGGTCTCTCATCCATGGCCACTCATGGATGTGAAACTGAGGCAGCTGACTTTGTGGCACCCTAGGGTTTTGTAGCTGGTATTCCATCAAAGGTCTCTGCTGCTCAACCACTCTATTCAACATCTGAAACGTTGAGTTCCAGCGTGTGGGGACGTCGCACAAAAGCCGGTGTTGTGGCACATGCAGGCGTTGCTGGAGAGATTTTAAGCTAGCAGCGGCTACTGTCGACTTGCGAAAGTGGGCGCACATGCGCCGCACTTTCACCAGTAGCTCTGGAACATTGGGGTAGCTCTTTAGGAAACGTTGCACCACTAGGTTGAAGACGTGGGCCAGGCATGGAACATGTTGGAGTCCGGCAAGCTCCAGAGCTGCTACCAGGTTCCGGCCGTTATCACAAACGACCATGCCTGGGCCCAGGTGCAGCGGCTCAAACCATATTGCCGTCTCATCGAGGAGGGCATCCCTCACCTCGGAGGCAGTGTGCTGTCTGTCCCCCAAGCTGATCAGCTTCAGCACAGCCTGCTGACGTCTACCAACGCCAGTGCTGCAACGTTTCCAACTCGTAGCTGGGGTCAATCTAACAGCGGAGGAGGAGGCGGTGGCGGAGGAGGAGGCGGAGGAGGAGGCGGTAGAGGAGGAGGAGGAGGGGGGTGTTCTTCTCGTGTCCCTGCCAGGAATGTTAGGCGGGGAGACGAGGTACACCGGGCCAGTTTGGGAAGCAGTCCCAGCCTCAACTACATTTACCCAGTGTGCCGTCAGTGAAATGTAGCGTCCCTGTCCGCATGCACTTGTCCACGCGTCGGTGGTCAAGTGGACCTTTGTGCAAAGCGCGGAACTAAGGGCCCGCCTGATGTTGAGTGACACGTGCTGGTGCAAGGCGGGGACGGCACACCGGGAGAAGTAGTGACGGCTAGGGACGGCATAGCGAGGTGCCGCAGTTGCCATCAGGTCCAGGAAGGCGGGAGTTTCAACAAGCCGGAACGCCAACATCTCCTGGGCCAGCAGTTTAGCGATGTTGGCGTTCAAGGCTTGCGCGTGTGGGTGGTTAGCAGTGTATTTCTGCCGCCGCTCCAATGTCTGAGAGATGGTGGGTTGTTGTAAAGAAACGCCTGATGGTGCCTTTGATGGTGCAGGAGAAGGAGATAAGACAGGACCAGGGGAGGATGAGGTAGAAGTCAACAAAGTGGCGGAGGCAGATGAAGTGGTGTCCTGGCTCGTCCTCTGGAGTGCATCGCCAGCACAGTCAGCAGTGGCAGTGGCAGAGGCAGAGGCAGAGGCAGTGGCAGTGGCGTGAACGGCAGGCGGCCTTTGTCCTGCCGTTGCTGCCTGCCACTGATTCCAGTGCTTGGATTCCAAATGACGGCGCATTGAAGTGGTGGACAGGTTGCTCTTCTCAGAGCCCCTAATCAATTTCGAGAGGCAAATTGTGCAGACAACACTATATCTGTCCTCGGCGCATTCCTTGAAAAAACTCCACACCTTCGAGAAACGTGCCCTCGAGGTGGGAGTTTTTCGGGGCTGGGTACGAACTGGAACATCTTGGGAGATTCCGGGTGTGGCCTGGCTTCGCCTAAGCTGCTGACCTCTGCCTCTGCCTCTAGCTACCCTTTTTGGTGCTGCACCTGCCTCAACATCCACACTACTTTCCCCGCTTGACATCCCCCCTGTCCAGGTCGGGTCAGTGTCCTCATCATCCACCACTTCCTCTTCCAACTCCTGTCTCATCTCCTCCTCCCGCACAATGCGCCAGTCAACTGGATGCCCTGACGGCAACTGCGTCACATCATCGTCGATGAGGGTGGGTTGCTGGTCATCCACCACCAAATCGAACGGAGATGGAGGAGACTCTAGTGTTTGAGCATCTGGACACAGATGCTCCTCTGTTAGGTTCGTGGAATCGTGACGTGGAGAGGCAGGTTGAGGGACAATGAAAGGAGCGGAGAACAGCTCTGGGGAGCAGGGACAGTTTGGGTTATTGTTCTGTAAAGCTTCGGAATTTTGGGAGGAAGGAAGACAAGACTGTTGGGTAATAGGAGGAGAGGAGGCAGAGTCTGACTGGCTGCTGGACAATGTGCTGTAAGCGTTCTCTGACAGCCATTGCAAGACCTGTTCCTGGTTCTCGGGCCTACTAAGGTTTGTACCCTGCAGTTTAGTTAATGTGGCAAGCAACCCTGGCACTGTGGAGTGGCGCAATGCTTGCTGCCCCACAGGAGTAGGCACGGGACGCCCTGTGGCTTCACTGCTACCTTGCTCCCCAGAACCATTCCCCCGACCTCGCCCACGGCCTCGTCCACGTCCCTTTCCGGGAGCCTTGCGCATTTTGAATTCCTAGTTAGAAATTGGCACTGTATACCAGTAGTAAAAATTGTGGGTGCACGTAACCCCAATATATTCTTTGAATTCCCAGTCAGACACTGGCACTATATGGCAGTAGCAAGAAATGAGGGTATTTGTATTCCCAATATACTCTTTGAATTCCCAGTCAGACAATGGCACTGTATACCAGTAGTAAAAATTGTGGGTGCACGTAACCCCAATATATTCTTTGAATTCCCAGTCAGACACTGGCACTATATGGCAGTAGCAAGAAATGAGGGTATTTGTATTCCCAATATACTCTTTGAATTCCCAGTCAGACAATGGCACTGTATACCAGTAGTAAAAATTGTGGGTGCACGTAACCCCAATATATTCTTTGAATTACCAGTCAGAAACTGGCACTATATGGCAGTAGCAAGAAATGAGGGTATTTATAACCCCAATATATTCTTTGAATTCCCAGTCAGACAATGGCACTGTATACCAGTAGTAAAAATTGTGGGTGCACGTAACCCCAATATATTCTTTGAATTACCAGTCAGAAACTGGCACTATATGGCAGTAGCAAGAAATGAGGGTATTTGTATTCCCAATATACTCTTTGAATTCCCAGTCAGACAATGGCACTGTATACCAGTAGTAAAAATTGTGGGTGCACGTAACCCCAATATATTCTTTGAATTACCAGTCAGAAACTGGCACTATATGGCAGTAGCAAGAAATGAGGGTATTTATAACCCCAATATATTCTTTGAATTCCCAGTCAGACAATGGCACTGTATACCAGTAGTAAAAATTGTGGGTGCACGTAACCCCAATATATTCTTTGAATTCCCAGTCAGAAACTGGCACTATATGGCAGTAGCAAGAAATGAGGGTATTTGTATTCCCAATATACTCTTTGAATTCCCAGTCAGACAATGGCACTGTATACCAGTAGTAAAAATTGTGGGTGCACGTAACCCCAATATATTCTTTGAATTACCAGTCAGAAACTGGCACTATATGGCAGTAGCAAGAAATGAGGGTATTTATAACCCCAATATATTCTTTGAATTCCCAGTCAGACAATGGCACTGTATACCAGTAGTAAAAATTGTGGGTGCACGTAACCCCAATATATTCTTTGAATTCCCAGTCAGAAACTGGCACTATATGGCAGTAGCAAGAAATGAGGGTATTTGTATTCCCAATATATTCTTTGAATTCCCAGTCAGACAATGGCACTGTATACCAGTAGTAAAAATTGTGGGTGCACGTAACCCCAATATATTCTTTGAATTACCAGTCAGAAACTGGCACTATATGGCAGTAGCAAGAAATGAGGGTATTTATAACCCCAATATATTCTTTGAATTCCCAGTCAGACAATGGCACTGTATACCAGTAGTAAAAATTGTGGGTGCACGTAACCCCAATATATTCTTTGAATTCCCAGTCAGACACTGGCACTATATGGCAGTAGCAAGAAATGAGGGTATTTGTATTCCCAATATACTCTTTGAATTCCCAGTCAGACAATGGCACTGTATACCAGTAGTAAAAATTGTGGGTGCACGTAACCCCAATATATTCTTTGAATTACCAGTCAGAAACTGGCACTATATGGCAGTAGCAAGAAATGAGGGTATTTATAACCCCAATATATTCTTTGAATTCCCAGTCAGACAATGGCACTGTATACCAGTAGTAAAAATTGTGGGTGCACGTAACCCCAATATATTCTTTGAATTACCAGTCAGAAACTGGCACTATATGGCAGTAGCAAGAAATGAGGGTATTTGTATTCCCAATATACTCTTTGAATTCCCAGTCAGACAATGGCACTGTATACCAGTAGTAAAAATTGTGGGTGCACGTAACCCCAATATATTCTTTGAATTACCAGTCAGAAACTGGCACTATATGGCAGTAGCAAGAAATGAGGGTATTTATAACCCCAATATATTCTTTGAATTCCCAGTCAGACAATGGCACTGTATACCAGTAGTAAAAATTGTGGGTGCACGTAACCCCAATATATTCTTTGAATTCCCAGTCAGAAACTGGCACTATATGGCAGTAGCAAGAAATGAGGGTATTTGTATTCCCAATATACTCTTTGAATTCCCAGTCAGACAATGGCACTGTATACCAGTAGTAAAAATTGTGGGTGCACGTAACCCCAATATATTCTTTGAATTACCAGTCAGAAACTGGCACTATATGGCAGTAGCAAGAAATGAGGGTATTTATAACCCCAATATATTCTTTGAATTCCCAGTCAGACAATGGCACTGTATACCAGTAGTAAAAATTGTGGGTGCACGTAACCCCAATATATTCTTTGAATTCCCAGTCAGACACTGGCACTATATGGCAGTAGCAAGAAATGAGGGTATTTGTATTCCCAATATACTCTTTGAATTCCCAGTCAGACAATGGCACTGTATACCAGTAGTAAAAATTGTGGGTGCACGTAACCCCAATATATTCTTTGAATTACCAGTCAGAAACTGGCACTATATGGCAGTAGCAAGAAATGAGGGTATTTGTATTCCCAATATATTCTTTGAATTCCCAGTCAGACAATGGCACTGTATACCAGTAGTAAAAATTGTGGGTGCACGTAACCCCAATATATTCTTTGAATTACCAGTCAGAAACTGGCACTATATGGCAGTAGCAAGAAATGAGGGTATTTATAACCCCAATATATTCTTTGAATTCCCAGTCAGACAATGGCACTGTATACCAGTAGTAAAAATTGTGGGTGCACGTAACCCCAATATATTCTTTGAATTCCCAGTCAGAAACTGGCACTATATGGCAGTAGCAAGAAATGAGGGTATTTGTATTCCCAATATACTCTTTGAATTCCCAGTCAGACAATGGCACTGTATACCAGTAGTAAAAATTGTGGGTGCACGTAACCCCAATATATTCTTTGAATTACCAGTCAGAAACTGGCACTATATGGCAGTAGCAAGAAATGAGGGTATTTGTATTCCCAATATATTCTTTGAATTCCCAGTCAGACAATGGCACTGTATACCAGTAGTAAAAATTGTGGGTGTATATAGCCCCAATTCTATTGCTAGGGGACTTGCAGGGTATTTCTGGGGTGAAGGTGGGGGGGCACACCGTTGGAACGGGTATCGGGGTATATATCGGGTATACGGGAATACACTGACAGTGTATTCCATTCAGGATCCTGGGAAAGCTGGGTTGCGGCGATTGAGCCCGTCAGTGCCACGTTACACTGACAAGCTTCTCCCTGGAATTTAGCTCTTACAAGAGCTGTTGGTTGTCTTCTCCTTCCTATCCTAGCCTGTCCCTGCCTACCCAGAATCTAAGCCCTAGCTAGCTGGACGGAAACCTCCGTCCTCGGTGAATTGCAAGCTCAGAATGACGCGAAGCTGGGCGGCGCTGTTCTTTTAAATTAGAGGTCACATGTTTTCGGCAGCCAATGGGTTTTGCCTACTTTTTTCAACGTCACCGGTGTCGTAGTTCCTGTCCCACCTACCCTGCGCTGTTATTGGAGCAAAAAAGGCGCCAGGGAAGGTGGGAGGGGAATCGAGTAATGGCGCACTTTACCACGCGGTGTTCGATTCGATTCGAACATGCCGAACAGCCTAATATCCGATCGAACATGAGTTCGATAGAACACTGTTCGCTCATCTCTAATTACGATGCCTTCTACCGAGCTACAATTTATATAACTAATATGTACAAGACCTGGATTATTATCAGTTCTGCAATGTAGAGACAACAGTTAAGGAATCATAGAAAAAAATGTGACAAAATGTAGTAAATTATTGTTGGCTACCTGTTAATATAGGAAATATTTGGGGTGGAGGGAGCCCGAATTAATGCATTTGAGCTTGAAGGAGGGTGGCTCATTGCTGGTTCACCCTCATGGCTTATTCATTTCCCATAGGTATTTATTTGCTATTTAGATTATTATGTATTCTATTGAAGTGATAGACTTGGATAGACTAAGGACTTTGGCAGGATGGTGGTTCAGTGGTTAGCAATGCCTTTAGTGCACAAATATGAACTAGTGCAATGATTGCATGGAGTTTCCTTATTCCACCTGCATTTGTGCTGGTTTGCTCCAGGTATTCTGCTTTCCTCCTACACTCCTGGCACATACTGGGTAATTTGGAATTTAGATTGAATATTCCTTTTTATAGTGGTCACTGAGGGCTTCAGGGTAAGTTCACACAGAGATTTTTGGTCAGGATGTTGAGGCCGTATCCGCCTCAACATCATGACCAAAAAGACAGCTGCCTATGAAATCAATGGGAGCTGCTTAGGAGTTTTTTCGAGGAGTCGTTTCTTCCAGCTCCCAGAAAAAAAGAAGCAAGATGCTCATTCTTCAGGCCGTTTTGCCTCGCGATTCGGCCTGAAGACACTCCCCTCTCCGGACTAGGCCCATTCTGGAGCGGAGTGCGCAGCTGGATGCCGGTGCAGTGCACCGGCTTTCAGTCGTGGCTACCCAGTTTTTGGACTGGAACCTGAGGCGGCCTCCGCCTCAGGTTCTAATCCAAAAAAGCCCATCTGAGCTTACCCTAAGGGAACCTTCACATGGAGTTTAGGTTCCGCTCATTCTGAACGTAAACTCGTTCAGAGTGAGTGGCGTTAAAACAGATCCCATTGACTTGAATGGGTGCCGGCATACGCGCACTACCCATTGAAATCAATGGGAGGCTTTTTACCTATTGCTTTCAATGTGATACACGCGTATCACATTTAAAGCAATAGGTAAAAAAGCCTCCCATTGATTTCAATGGGTAGTGCGCGTATGCCGGCACCCATTCAAGTCAATGGGATCTGTTTTTTACGCCGCTCACTCTAAACGAGTTTACATTCAGAATGAGCGAGCATAAACTCCGTGTGAAGGCTCCCTAATAGTGCTACGTACACCTTTATATAGCGTATGTATCGGAGCCTGACACAGGTGTTCTGTGTTGCATGACGCTGATGTTTGGATGTGAACTAACAGACTGGCATGTGCTGTTAATGCCCAGAAAACACAGAGCCAAAGTATTTAACCCTTTACATGCTGCTGTCAATAGCAACCACTACATTTATGCTAAGGCTCCATGTTGTGAGCTGCAGCCAAAAAGCGATATGGGTAAAACCATGGAGGAAATACATCCCACAGCGTTTTTCATAGAGAGTTCACAGAGTTTTCCTCTGCAGACTTTTTGCTGCCATTATACCTATATAGAAACCGCCAGCATTTTCATAGGTTTAATTGAAATGCTACAATTTGCAAAAATGCAAGCGTTTTTAAAATAGCAGAATTTCCACTGCGTATTATTTTCTGCAATGTGTGGATGTGAAAAATCCTTTTATATACACTATGTGGGCCCTGTCCTTAATCTGAGGCCCTATGTTGCAGAAACATAGCTTTCTTCTGTTGGCATTCTTGGCTTTGCCTCAAAAAACCACAGCAAAATCTGCAACAAAAAAAGCTGCATTTCCACAACCTGGGGCCTCAGCCTTAGGCCGGGGCCCCACGGGCCAGAAAGGCTACAATTTGCCCGTGGCGGAAATGCCGAGGGAAAAATTGCGGCGTTTTACAGTATCTGCAAAGTGGATGGGATTCATGTGAATCCCATGCCCACTCTGCATTTCAAACTGCAGCTTGGAAACGCTGCGATTTCCAAAACCAGCGCAGTTTTGGAAATCGCAGCATGTCAATTATATCTATGGAAATGCCGGCGGCTTTCCCATAGATATAACGGTAACAGAAAGTGCGTGGAAGATAACTCTGAGAACTTTCTGTTCAAAGTGCTGCGGGAAGAACCGCAATGTGGTCCAGCCATGTTTTTTCCTGCAGCGCTTTAGCACTGCATATCGTCCATGGGGCCTTAGCCTTGAGTGGTTTTGGAGGCAGTGGTCTTTCTCTGTCAGACATTGATACGCCCTTGAACGTGATTGCAGTTGTGTCGATGCCTTTATATCTAGTGTATACTGCTGATGTCTAGTGAATTCTGTCTGTCAGCTTAGCACTGACTGACTGCATAAATAGTGCAATGTGTTAAGTAAGGGCCGGGTCGCATCTGCGTTCAGGAAGTCTGCTTGGGGACCCGCCGAACAGAAACCTATATGCATTAAAAAGCGGTTAGCTAAAAAACCACACAGACCCCCTAGACTATAATGGGGTCTGTGTGGTTTCCGCACAAAGCATGCGGAGAGAAAAGTATTGCTGCAGTACTTTTCTCTCCGCATGATTTGTGTGGACACCGAGCGGAAACCACACGGACCCCATTATAATCTATGGGGTCTGTGTGTTTTTTTAGCTAACCACTTTTTGATGAGTATAGGTTTCTGTTCGGGGGGTCCCCAAGCGGACTCCCTGAATGGAATACTGAACAAAGATGTGAACCTGGCCTCAGCATTCAAAACATTACAAATTCAAGTCCACTAGGGGAGCTATAACTAAGATATAACGTTAACTTCCCTATTCCAAAATACACATAGTATTGCCGTGTCCGCAAAGACCCAAACAATAAAACTCTTACAATATTTATCCCATATGGCAAACGCAGTAAAAAAAACTGAAAAGAACAAACTTTGCTTGAATTGCTGGTCTTTGATTGTCCACCACCTAAAGAACTTTATAAAAAGTGACCAAAATGTTCTATGTTCCCCAAAATAGCAATGAACTTTCAGGTCTTTATGCAAAAAAAAAAAATAAAAACCTCACAAGATTTCATTGACAGAAAAAGAAAAAAGATATGGTTTAAATAAAAAAAATTTTTAATGTGAAAGAAATAAAAAAAAATTTCTTTTAAAAGTATATATACAGTAAATCTGATATCATATCACTAAAGATATCAAACAGGGACAATAATTTTATCATGTTATTTAAGCTGTGTGGGGAATGTTGTAAAATTGTAAAAAGACAATGGTGCAATTGTTTTTAATCTATTCCCTCCCAGAAAGAGTTAATAACATGCAACGGTATGTATGTACCCCAAATTGTGCCATTAAACACTGCAATGTGTTTCACAATAAACAAGCCCTAATATAGCAACTTTTACAGGAAAATAAAAATAGCTTGATCACTATTGGCAAAACAGACCTGTTCATTAAGGGGTTATTAAAATAATATTAATCACTTTTTTTTAGAATAACTTGAAGTTTTTGGCATGTTCAGAAGCACAAGATATTTAAAATTACAGCAACTGAGCCTCTAGGATCACATAGTCTATAGTGGGGGCTGCTGGGCTTCGGTTCTAGCATCGGTCATCTTGTGGGACAAAATGGTTCTGCATGCAGGACTTTTTAGTCCACAAATTTTGACACATTTTGCAGATACTGCAGATTTTGTGATGGAGGCTGCTAACAGAGTCACCAATACAGATATTAACTTAGCGTAATGAAAGAAATATTGTGCTATAAAGTTTCATCTTTGTACCTACATATGGTGACTGTAGAATCACTTTGTTACTCTTTTTATTAATATTGCTATTTACTATATCTCATCATTAGTGTCAACTACATTGTGCAATAAACAACAAGCAAAACAAAGTTGACTCCCCCTCAATTCCATGGCAGACTTACAATACCAGTTTTTTATAAGAAAGACTGGATTTTGCTGTATGTACTTGTATGCACACCTTGACAAAGTGTCTCTAAAGCATCTTTCTACTTTTTGTAGAAACTGGAAACGTCTTACAAATACATATATGGAACAGGCTTACTAGATATGGAGCCAAGGGCAGTATAAACATCAACTCACACTTTATCCAGACTGGCATGTAAAATTCTCAAGGTTAGGAGAAAAAAACTTTCATTCTCAGCTCTTCTGTGTTGTGTTGTTCTTCCCATAGACTGCATTGGGTTATATAGTGACTTTGGAGCTATAGTTGCAGCATATGTTAGTGCATTGAGAAAAATGTCCCTCCCCTGTCACTATGGATACATTAATGCTTAAGCTATTAGTTATGTCTTTGTTCTTTGCTATGAATCATGAAGCATGACAAAATGTGAGTATTAAAGTCATCCAAGGACGTGACAGAACAGATTCTATGACAAATAATATCCCCCACATAGAGTAGAAGAGCTAGGGAGAATTCATATACAGCAGATTTGTTGCAGGAATTTCTCTGTTCTATTTATTTAAATGGAACTTGCAGAAACCTATGCACATGCTGCAGAAACAGCTCCTTTCCCTTGTATAGAATGCATTTTAAGGCTACGGTCCCATGTAGGCCACGGGAAAAACCACATTGGAAACGCATCGCTTTTCATAGAAAGTCCACAGAGTTTGGCTCTGCAGACTTTTTGCTTCAGTTATACATATAGGGTAACCTCTGGCATTTCTGCAGGTATAATTGCCATGCTGCAATTTCCAAAGACGCAATGGTTTTGGAAATCGCATCATTTCTGCTGCAGGTATTTTTCTATAATGTATGGATGGGATCCGCAGTTTACGCATGTGGGGCCCCAGCCTGAGTCACAGAAATGTCTGCATATCTGTCTACAGCGTGTGAACTCTCTTGAGAATATACTCTGACAAATTCCAAGTAAATCTAGCAATGACTGATCCATAGAATAATATTACTATAACACTTGCTTACTTTATGATTTTCAAGAGAAGAAAAGATGATCTCTACCATGAGTCATGCCAACAGTAAAGCATCCAGAGACCGTTCATGTGTGGGTTTGCTTTTCATCCAATGGGGTGGGCTCACTCAAAATTTTGCCTAAGAACACTGCCACGAATAAAGAATTGTATCTAAACATCCTGAAAGAGCAACTTCTCCCAATGATACAGGATCAATTTGTTGATAAACATTGCTCTTCCAGTATGATTGAGCACCGTGTCACAAGGCGAAAGTGATAACTAATAGAGATGAGCGAGTACTGTTCGGATCAGCCGATCCGAACAGCACGCTCCATAGAAATGAATGGATGCACCTGGTACTTCCGCTTGGACGTAGCCGGCGCGCTTAACCCCCCCGGGTGCCGGCTACGTCCATTCATTTCTATGCGAGCGTGCTGTTTGGATTGGCTGATCCGAACAGTACTCACTCATCTCTGATAACTAAGTGGCTTGGTGAATAAAACATTGAAATTGTGGGTCCATGATGAAGAAACACCCCAGTTAACAATTAGGGATTAGGCATTGCACAGCAACTTAAGAACACCTTAGTATTATAAGTAGTAATTAGTAGGTGGGGGGTTACATTAAAGGGTTTGTCCATTTCATTTTTTTATTATTTAATACTTTTATAGTGGACCTATAAGCATAGAAAACATTATATCTCCCAGAATCTCTGTTTCCAGTGGCAGCATCTCTATTTGTCTGTATACAGGCCCCATGCTGTATTTGCCAGGTAACCACCACAGATAATCACAGACTGAAATAGTTACCTCTTCACAATGCTGTTTGTGAAGAGGTCATTGCTGAGGCCTTTGGTTGCACAAATGGGACGTTACTGGTGATGCCAGCTGGGGGGCCTGTATACAGATGACTAGAACTGCTGGCACTAGAAACTGAGGCCCAGGAAGAGGAAAGTACTGATCTGTTATGTTTATGGCCTCACTAGCAGCGGTGTTAAAGGGGTTGTCCCATCTCAAGGATCCTATCTATACCGGTAGCTGATATAAATTGAAGACTTTTCCTATATATTGCTTTAGAAATGCTGCTTTGTTTGCCTGCTATATGAACTTATTCCTTCTATTGTTTACACAGTGTTACCATAACCATGGACCTGTGAGATAGGACAAGTGACATCACTCACTGCTCCAGTGGCAGGACAATCAGTAAAGCTAATTACAGTTTGCTGATAAAGCCAGGTCTGTTATCTCTTTATATAAACACACAGATAACACTGAGTTCCTTCTCTACAAGCTTGTGCATATTATCTGATCTGCATAAGTATTATGATACCTCATAGTGTCCTGTTGAGCAAGGAAGAGGGGAGAGGTGGACAGGTTGACATCAGGGCTCTACAACTTTACCCATATAATTATAGGTGTCATTCTTCAATCCTAGAGGAGTGCAATGAATTACAAAAAAACAACAAATTATGTTGAAATATTTATTGATTTTATTAATAAAGTGTGATGTCATCTAATAAAATCATTATACAATCAATTATGTAAACATGCCTATTACCAAAATGTTTGGCACAATCTTCATCATCATCATCATCATCATCATCATCATCAACATGGAGTTCCACTTGTCACTTACTATGTCCCCTGTGGTTGTACATGGGCCCTGGAGCCTGAGCAGACCCTAATAAGGAGACCATTGTCACAAACAATGTCTGATAGTTGGGGGACACTTACAGATAATGTATTGGCGTGAAGGAACTTGAGTCTTCACCTCTGAATATGGATATATATTTCTGAATCAGACATTATAAAGCAAGCGTTCAATAACAATTTTTATGTACAGAAATATTTTGGGATTTTTTAGTTTAGCCTTTGTTAAAAACGTAGTAACAGAAAGTGCAGCCATTTTGCTTGTTATGATTAGGCTGAGGCCCCACGTTGCGGAAACGCGGCTTCTTTTGTTGCAGAGTTTCCTGCGTTTTATTGAGCCAAACCTAGGAAAGGCTACAAGAGGAATGGGAAATATCTAGCAAGTTTTTATACTTCTCCCTTCTGCTCAATCCACTCCTGACTTTGTCTAAAAAAAACGCAACAAAATCTGCAACAAAAAAAGCTGCGTTTCCGCAATGTGAAGCCTCAGCCATATCACTTCTTAGAAGTTGACAAGTAACTTTCTCTGTGTGAACGAGTAATAACAGAGGTAGTCACCAGTTGTTGACATGTTACTGCAGAAAGTGAGAACCAAGATGATTCTTGTCTATATTCCCTGATAGCACATATGGATGTCATAGACGGTGGAAACTGTTTCTATGATCGGCAGGTGAATGTCGCCCATTCTGATGGGCATGAGCCATCCATGTATTATACTGGTGAACATCTACAAACACAATACTATATTTCTACTGTAGTAGCTGCAACAGAGTGAATATGTAGCCAATTGTAAGTTCCTGCAGCAAAAACAGGTGACCGTAGGGAGCTGTCTTGGGCAAAAAGCCCTTTAGTGAATTTAATATATATCCACATCAGATCAAATCAACAATATTATTTTCATCATAAAGTTAAACATTTATACTTATAGGCAGGAGTAGGCTATGTCTGAATCTGGATCATTTTACCCTCTGCCCAATGAGAATGTCTCAGTGCGGTTTTATGACAGGATAGAGTATGTCAGTAATTTCTCATCCTCGATATCTGCCTCTTATTTTATTATGTATTTCTGATGCCACTTTAAGACCAGTTTTGTTGTGATTAGTTAAAGGGGTGCTCCAGTTAATATTTTTTTATGGCATAGCTAGGCTTAAGATACTTACTTGTCCCTTTGGCTAGGGATACAATGGAAAGTCTCCATTTGGGTCCTGGGTCACTCTGCCCTTTGGGCCGCACTGCAGCCGAGTGTTGATGCTCCATTTGAACATTATATATTGTTTCTTATTTTCAGTTTCCCTATGCAGTAAAAACAAACAAAACAAAAGTGGAAACCCTTATAGGTTAGGCCTGGTGTGGAAGGCCACAGCAAAAAAAAGCGCTGCAGAAAAAAAAGGGCAAAAACGCCTCACACTTTTTCCTGCAGTACTTCTAACAGAAAGTGAAACCTCCGGGACCACACGGTGGCTTAGTGGTTAGCCTTCCAGCACTGGGTCCTGGTGTTCAAATCCTGCCAAGGGCAAAAAAAACTATCTGCAAGGAGTTTCTATGTTCTCCCCGTGTTTGCATGGATTTCCATCCCATGTTCCAAAAAGACATACTGATCTGGAAAAAAAAAATACATTGTGAGCTCTATGTGGGGCTCACAATCTACATTAAAAAAAAGTGTTACCTCTGCAGACTTTCGGCTTCCATTTATCTCTATGAAAACCTGCCAACATTTCCATAGGCACAATTGACATGCTGCAATTTCCGAAGTCGGGACGATTTTGGAAATCCCAGTGTGGCGTTCGCTTTGCAGAGACTGTAAAACGTCTTGGCCAAACCACTGCATTTATGCTACGTGGGGCTCCTGATATAAGGGGTTTATCAGGAATTTAGGCTGAGGCCCCACGTTGCAGAAACACAGCCTTTTTTGTTGCTGATTTTGCTGCGCTTTTTTGAGCCAAAGCCAAGAATGGCTACAAATGGAAATGGAAATATATAGGCAACTCCTTCTACTTTCTACTTAATCCACTCCTGACTTTGGCTAATACAAAACGCAACAAAATCTGCAACAAAAAAAGCTGTGTTTCCACAATGTGGGGCTTTAGCCTCATGCTGATGACCTATCCTACACTACTCAGGTAAGGACAGCTTCATTTTCACAAGCCTGTGACATCATGTTCATACGTAACACTGCCTGTTCTGCAGCTCAGTCACATTGATGTGGGTGGGTTGATCTGCAATACCAAGCATAGTATCATATCGCACTGTGCTCAGTATTCATTAAAGAGTCCGCAGGGTTTGTCAGGTGTCCACCAATCCACCAATTTGCTGAGGATAGGTCATCAATATTTAACTCGTTGAAAACCCCTTTGTCTTGGTAGGCTCGGTTTAAAAGTGATTCCACCATGAAATCATATTATTATTTTCTTCATCAGAGGATTCTCCTTGTACAGAACAGTGGTGTATCTATTCTGTGCTACCTTGTTACTTGCATGATTTTTATTCTACTGCTGAATGACTTACATATGGTGTTAAGTAAAAATGGCTTACATTCTTATAACACTGAATAGTCCGTGTCTTATGGACTTTTCACTTTTAAAGCTCCCCTGCTATTGCCAGCATGAGAATTAGCCTTCAAAATGGCAGTAGGAATCCAAACTCTGTCCTGATACTTGGAATGTTTCATTTGAATATCTCTATAAATGTTCTGTGCGTACAGACCGCAGGGTGTAGTGTAACACGCTCCTCCTGTCTCATGTACAACTCATCTCAGTACATCAGATCAATAGCTCCAGAACTTGTATCGTGCTCCTTTGATTTTGAGAAGGGAAAATCAAAACCAGCTAATCGAATTAGAAGCATGTTTGCAAAATGTAGCAGAGTGCAAATGAGGACAATCCAAAATGACGTTTCATAGTGCTCGCTATGAGTCTTAAATAAAAAAGCTCCTTCTTTGTAATTAGCTATCTTCTCTGAAAGATTATGTATCTTCACTTCAGAGGAGAAGAGGATTAGGACAAGACATCCGCAGGAACCTATAATGCAAGAACATACGGTATAGAAATGTGCATTATTGTATGGTAGTGTTAGCAATCACATAGTTTTAACAAATTATATACAAATATGGTAATTCCTTATAGTTACCAGAATAGTATTGATGTGTGAATGATATTGTATGCACATATATATTTTCCCTCAAAATACAAATACAAATACACCCTTACCAGCATGCAAAACCTAAATTATAGGACATTTTAAACCTCACTCCAACCCACCTGGTAAAGCCCTCAAAATACATCAGAACCTTGTTTCAGAGATTGAGGCTTCATACACATGCCAGGTATGTCGTCTACACGTGTTCTGATGTATGTTGCAATGTTTTTTCTATTCCGATATTTATAGAGCAAGTCCAATAAATATATTGAAATAGAAGGGACACCGGAATAGAATGGACACCAGAACACATGCAGACTGCACACTTCGCCCGAGAGACACTCCATCCCTGCTGTTGTGGTCTGGTTTACAGAATAGTCCCACTAAAGTCTGGACGTTTGGCAAGTATACCAATGCAGAAAATACCCATTCACTAACATGAAGCTATGATACAGTACAATGCATAGAGGTTAATGTTCAGTTGCTTGTTCATGCTTATTTAGGAGAAATACCAGGTATATAGAAAAAGGAGGGATAAGAACAACTGGCTTGTATGTATAAGGTCTTCCATGGAGTGAGTTTCCTTCCATAGCCACTGTGCAACCCTTAAAGCTTGCCATTGTTTGGCCAAATTGGTGTTCCAGGGCTGCATATTGATATGTCAAGTTCTAATGTGTGTATGAGCTAAAATATAGTGTTATATAAAGCAGGGGCCTCTTCTGCATCCGGAAGTGAAGGTCAAAGAATCAGAGTGTAATGTCTCTGCCTGTTCAGGTGTCTGCGCCACCATCCACTTGCACGCTGCGGCACAGGAGGTGTGTTCAGCTGGATTATTTGCGTAGAGTTTTTTGCTGCTCTGTGTGAACACTGCTCTATTTCCTCTCCTCTGTAATTGAATTTCCACCACATCCATCTCCTGCACCTTGTTTCCCTCTGTCCTGGGTTTCCTATATACAGGTCATCAGCTCACACAGGTTTGCTGGCTAGTTTGATTCTGTCCTGTGACTTTGTCCTCGCTAGCTTCCTACTTTCTCTTACTATCGTATTACTGACCTTTGGCTTCCCATGTGACTACTCTTTTGGATTACGATTTTGTCTCTGGATTTGCCTTGTATCTCTGGCCTTGACCCTTGCTTGCTGACTTCGCTTCTGTGTTGTTTTGACCCGTCTTGTTCTGTGTGATACTTATTTCAGTAAGGGACCATCACCAAGTTGCTCCTGTCATTGTGACAGTTGTGGAAATTAGGTAGGGACAGGAGCTGGATCAAGTTTAGGGCTCACTGTCTGTCTTCCCCTTTTTCCATTGCTTCAGCAGCAGCACTACAGAATTGCACAACTAACAATTCCCTTACATAGAGAGTGTGTTAATGTCTAGATGTGTACACTTCCTACAAGCGTGTTCAATTTTCTTAGCTTAGGGGGAATAAGAATTGACAAAAGGGACGGGATGAGAATGTAAGTAGGTTGTAGTCTGATAGGTGAAGAGGCGAGTTTGCTGACTTAGGTAGAGACGTTTGTATAGATATGGTCTATTGTGTGTCCTTATTTGTGAGTGGCTAGAGAGAAGCATTGTGGGAAGGTGAAGGAGTAAGTAAATGCTAAATCACCTGTCTGTATAATAAGTGAATTAGCTCATAATAAATCACAATTATTGTATACCAGACAAAAAAATGCTGTATTGACTCTCTAAGACATCTCTCTAGTCTGATTACAACAGTGAATTCTGATAAAGTATAGTAGCATTGTATGTATGTAGTCTGCTTGCTCCCTGGAATATGCAAGGAAAGCTAAATCACTTACATGAAATGAAGCACCAGAGATATAATCCTACAGGACCATGTAGCGCTTCATAAGGTTTTCCAAAGGCATTGAACATGAAGAAGCCAGTCCCCACAAGAGCAAACACAATAAGTGCTGTAGTGAATATAACCACACTGACATGCATGCTGGCAGGAATAACATTCAGCATGTCTGGAAAAACTGAAACAGAAAAAATATATATGAGGTGTTATTAAAAAAGACAAATACTAGATTTTAATTGAATATTATAAGTTCTACATATTTGTTCAAGAATGTGTTGCAATAAATAAGAACAAGAAATACAACAAGTATGCATTAGTGGTCAGTTACAGCACTTTCAAGGTGACAGCCAAAGAATCCAAAAATATCATCAGCTTAAAGGGGTTGTCCCACGTCGCATACTCACCAGTCTTCGTTGCTATAAAATCTTCTGTCTTCCAGCTTTGTTGCGTCATTGGTGGGCGGGGTCACATATACAAAGCCAAGCGGCGAGATGCCGCTGGCCCTGCGTGCGTGCTCATAGACCAGTCTAGCCTTCACAATGCGAATACAGATCCGACATCCGCCTCTCTCTATTACAGCGGATGCCAGGTCTGTATTCGCATTGTGAAGGCTAGACTGGTCTATGAGCGTGCACGCAGGGCCAGCGGCATCTCGCCGCTTGGCTTTGCATATGTAAATACAGACCCGGCATCCGCTGTCATAGAGAGGCGGATGCCGGGGAGTGTAGACGCCGGCACAGATGCACAGACGCCGGCACAGATGCCAGCAACATCGCTATGCTTCCACCCTGCATGAAGCCAGCAGCGGCAGAAGCGATGCTGTTATTCCGCTTCTCCGCCCCCCCCTCCCCCCGGAATAGCAGCATCGCTCCTGCCGCTGCTGGCTTCATGCAGGACAGAAGCATAGCGATGGTGCTGGCGTCTAACCCTCCCCGGCATCTGCCTCTCTATTACAGCGGATGCCGGGTCTATATTGGCGGCCCCTTCCCCTCAAAGGGTAAACTACCCCCCCCCCCTCCAGGCTCGCTCCCGTGCACATAGCCCCTCCTCCCTCCCCCCTCAGAGCAGGCAGATACATCACTTGACTTATGACCAGATAAGTCAAGGGATGTGTCCCAAAAAAATGAATAAAGTAAGATAGTGGACAAACAAAGCAGTTTTGCTGAAGCAATGTATTTAGGAAAAGTCTTACATCCACATTAACAAGCAGTATAGATAGGATCCTTGTGATGGGACAACCCCTTTAAAGAAAACCTGTCACCTGGTTGGGTTCCCTAAACCAGCACAATTTCCTTTCGCTGTTGGGTTTAGGGCCCCAAACCTGTGGAACCCAGTCTTGTTCGTCACTGTGTTTGACAGAGTTGAATGTTTTATTCTGCCAGAATTAAGGGTAAGTTCACACATAGTTTTTTGGTCAGGGTTTTGAGACCGTCTCCAAATCCTGACCAAACAGACGGCTCCCATTGAAATAAATGGGAGCTGCTCAGGAGCTTTTTCCAGGAGCCGTTTTTTCCAGCTCCTGGAAAAAAAGAAGTGAGATGCTCATTCTTCAGGCTGAGACACCTCGCGATTCGGCCTGATGACACTCCCTCCTCTGAACTAGGCATATTCATTGGTCCAAATCTGGAGCGGAGTGCGCAGCTGGATGCTGGTGCAGTGCACCGGCTTTCAGTCACGGTGACCCAGCTTTTGGATCGGAACTTGAGGCAGCCTCCGCCTCAGATTCCGATCCAAATAGCTACGTGTGAACTTACCCTGAGTCTTGACTCTTCCTTGGGATCTCCTGGGGCCTGTGCAGTATAGTCAGGAGGTCACATCTGGCTTCAACTTCAACAAACCCAAGAATATAGTTACCGGACAATCAAAAAACAGAAAGTACTAAATCTACATTAGTATAATATTTACAACTACCAGATTACTTAAACTCCATCAGATTCACCAGGTAGTTTAGCAAATTCTGCCACTACATACAAAACTGTCATTGATATGGCTCGAGTCTGTACTTGGTCCTGCACGACTATGGGTAAGAATGACTGTACAGCTGCAGTACACTGATAAATGCGTTTCACTAGGTTGCTATTTATATAGTACACTAGCAGATAATTCTGATTCAGCCTATTACAGTGGGCCGTAGTCAGCTGCTGGGTGTGGGACTGCAAATTGGATTCCTTTATTTATGTGGCCCTGTGTGACATTTTATTGGCAGTTCAGCAAAGACATCATTAAAATTTTACATGTGACTCCAATGATCCACTAGGAATAAATAGAGGCACCAGGGAAAATAATGAATAATTGTCCTATGTGTGTGGATGTCAATGACCTTTGTGAAAATAAACTGACGACCCATAAATTGATGGGAATTTGCAGGAGCAGCTCAGGCCGACGGGTTTTCCCACAACAATTAAGCTTACAGGACAAGCAAATTCCTATATAATTACAAGAGATAGATTGGTTCGCGGGGAGGGGGGGGGGGGGGGTAATGTTTCTCTGCTTTCTCAGTGTAACCCCTCTGCAATTTGTATATGAATAACAAACTCATCCAATACAGAAACATATGCTGTAAATGTATACTGCCTCTCCGAATATATCCATAATAACTAGTGCTCATCAAGTATAAAGCTATCCTGCCAATATTCATCTGTGTACATCTGCTTCAACAAAAGTGATCCATGAAATATAAAGTGACCGACCAATGCTCATTAACAGTTTCCTGTCCAATGTAAAATATATTTCTTCACACCAATCTCACTGTATATTACAGAGCAGTGCATTTTCCTTGTTGTTGCTTACTTACGTTAAATTAAAAGGTGTAGTCCCCTAATAGATGACATAGCAAAGGTCCCATCTTGAAGCCCCCTGGAGATCCTATACATGAGCCACAATGGAGGGCCACTAAGTAAAAATGGCATCCATTATAGTGGGCAGTAAGATCAGATAGTAGCTTTACAGAATGCAATGGTAGCAGTCAAAACCAGGCCATAGTGCCAATGGGAGCTACCTGACAGAAGGAGCCGGGGTTATAAATGACACTTGGGAAGTGCAAGAACTTGTTATAAAATTTAGGGAGCCTAAACCTATACCTCTGGGGTACCTAGAGATAATAGGCAGTCAGTGATCACTATTTTCTTGTAGGAAAATTTGTGTAATGAAGAAGGAAAGGCATAAGATAACTGAATGCAGTGTTATGAAGGGCCAAAATAATGGGGAGGAAATGTTAGAGCAACCTTTCCATTTCTCAAACTCACATGTTGCTGATGGTCAAGCTGGTATATCTATTTGGCCCACTGGTTACTTAAAGGGGCTTTGTCATTGGAAAAAGTCATTTTTAACTAAGCACATACTTGCACAGCCTTTAGAAAGGCTATTCCACACCTACCTTTTGTATGTTAATCCCCTCAATCGTTTTTGAATGAGCCCGCTTTTACTCATATGCTAAGTAGCCTCCAGAGAGCACCAGATGTCTCAGTGAGCACTGTCTCCTGTGTGTACAGCATAGGCTACTGCTGATGATGACTCATCTCCCTGCTCTCATCATAGAACACAGCAGAGAGAGGAGTTAGGAGTGCTCGCTGATCCAAATGTATACTGCTTGTTTGGAAGTCAATTGCAACAGATAAGACATCCTATTGCAAACTTTTTTTTACATTTTTTTAAATATAGAAACAAAAATGTCCATTTATATACTCATGAAATGAAGGCAGAACTAAGGTGTACATAATTAATATTATTTCAATTTGCTGTGGTTTTTTTTATCCATTTTTCTGTATTGTATCAAGCTCCTTAACAGTCCAGAGTGTTTTTTCCGTGCAGCCCACAGTTCATACTCTGCATTTATAATTGCATATTTGTCTTATAGTTGGTCGAGCGATATTACTCTTTTGTTGTGTAGTCTAAATTGATTCTATATTTGATAGGATTTGTAAATCTGCCCCTAAAAACTGTTGTGTCCCTGGGTTACTTGTCTGCTGTGATCATTAATGATATGTCCAATACTTCCTGACCATTGGAATTTTCCTCCTGGTTTCTATGGAGAATTGCTTATCTCAGACTGGCCTATATGGGCACATTTATTAACACTTTCATATCCATCAGTCCAGCACCGCACCTCCCATGAGGCGACCTGAAGCGACCGCTTCAGGCGGCGCTATGCCAGGGCCCTTGGGGAGGGCAGCATTTTTGCTGACCTAAGCCAGTCCAGGACAAGCTGTCCTGGACTGGCTTAGGGTCACTGTCACTGAGCGGTGGATTGGGGAGGCCGCTGGAGCAGCGCTGCTCCAGTGGCCACCCCTCACGCTCAGGCAGAGAGCAGGTCCTCTCCCTGCCTGCTAAAGATGCCCCCTCTGCCTGGCCCCGCCCCTCAGTGCGGCCCCACCCCTTCCACTCGGTCCCACCCCCTCTGCTCCGCCTCCTCCTCCAGGGGGGCAGCTTTCTGACGTCCGCCTCAGGCGGCAGAAACCCATGGTTCACTCCTGCATCAGTCTTAATAAACGGCCCAACTGGGTCCAAGAGATTTATGAAGAGACTGCGGCCTTTTCCTAAATCTGTCGTAGTTCCTAGAACCAGAATGGATATCTATTCCAGGTAGGAAGCAGAGAAAATGTCCTTTCTAACTTATGTCAGGAACCTGGTGTGCCGTGCGGCACACATTTGGTGTAAGAAGGGCCTTGATCATCCTTGTGTGCTGGAAAACTGGCATAGAGGGATCGATGAATTCCCCCAGAAACTCTAACACCATTATTACAGAGTTTGCATGGTAGTGCATGAAGGGTATACAACTCGGTAGTTAGATGAAGTCCATTAATCTTGATGGAGCATGGCTTGATTTTCTTTTTGTTAGAGCTACAGTATATGAAATTAAAATCATGCGCAATACAGAGGATAGTTAGTCTAGATAGGATAGTACGGATAGTTAGTTGTAGAGGATACATGTTACAGGTACAGAAGCTCTATAACAGCCCTGACACCTATATGGCTTACTTCTTGTATGTAAATCAGCTAATTTAAGTAGATCGGGTAGTTCTATAAGTTATACAATTGTAATGTTTCTCTGTTATGACAAATAATATATGACAACTGAGGTGAGAAGGGCCAATACCTGTCAGTTTTGCTATAAACTAACAGTAAAAAAAAAATGGCATGCTGCGTCATATGTTATATTCAAGAGAACAGCTTGGTATTATGGTGCCATCCATTATCAAGAGTCGCTGGGCAACCTGGTGAGCTGCACTAAAACTATGATAACTTTTCATAGAAAAATATACCTATATCTGATTAATTGAATAATATACATTGAGATAATATCTCCATTGTACAGTAGGTGTTGCATTGTACAGGAGTTCTATTAAAGCCTTATCACGTTACACTACAGCAAGCTCTTAGTATACAGTTACCTAGCATTGCACAACTTCTGGAACCTGCTGGCACTAAATAAATAATGACTAAAGGTAAGTGCTACAAAAGTCATATCTATTACACAACAAAAGAACAAAAAGACCCAACTACCTGGCTAGCTAGCAATATATAAGTATAGTATTGTAAAACAGGAATAGTTGTGGCCACTGATTATATCAATAGCATTCTGCATACTGTCAATAACCAATTTAGCCGCAGTTCACCTATTCCAATCAGTAGCCCCCCATAGGTGATGGCCTTTACGCATTTTCTTACCTCTGTTACTTAGTCTATTCTAAGTGCTCAATAATTCAAGATCTACAAACATGTTATAAGGCTATGTTCACAATGGGTTTATGGTCTTCTCTCTTGGCCCCTTTAAATTTTCCATCACTTATGGCAGTAAGAACAGTTTAACACAGAGTGCAAGTCCTGCCATACAAATAATATGTACTCCATTGCAAGTCAGGCCTCGTTCACATCTGCTTTGGTATTCCGTCCGGGCGAGCCTGCATGAGGACCCCCCCACCTGAACGGAATACAAAACGCAACTGCAAGCGGTGTGCCAGTGAAAGCACACGGACCCCATAGGCTTGCCGCAAGATCTCTGCAGGGTTCATGCGGACAGGAAAGTAGTTCATATGATTCGTGCGGGCAGCGCATGGCAAGCACACGGACCCCATTATAGTCTATGGGGTCTGTGTGCTTTCGCTGCAAAGCGCTTACAATTGCGTTCACTATTCCGTTCGGGGAGGGGGTGTCCTCATGCGGACTCCCCGAACGGAATACCGAACGCAGATGTGAACGAAGGGTCAGGGGGTCTGTTTTCTTAGTTCATCAGATCCTGTAAAGTGTCATGCGTAAGTTATAAGTGGTAGCCATAACATCAGTGTGAATAGAAGGTACATGCAGGTTTTAGAGTAAAAGCACTCCAACAGTTGGCAACAATAATCATTACACCTTTCTATCATAGCACATGTATAGTACATCAGGCAAGATATAGAAAATAACATAACCCACAAACATCGCCTTTAACAATCTCAGCCCCAAATATCAGACCATGTCTCCAAATCAGATTTTAGACTGGTCACTGTGGATTACTTTATTATAGTGTGCAAATATAAGGCACAGGCTCTAAAGCAACATAAAAATTACATCCATGACACAGCCTCAAATTGTTCATAGTTGCAAAGTTAGTTGAGATTTTTTTCTTTGCCCTATATGGCGGGAACCCCATGTTATGAAAATACGACATTTTTGATGTGGCAAAAAACACTGTATATTACAGTACCTACAAAGTGGATGGGATTCTTTTTAAACCCATTCATACATTGCAGAAAGAAATCTGAAGCAGAAAAGCTGCGTTTTCATAAATGCCCATGTCGAAGCATGTCAAATATACCTGCGGAAACAGTTTCTTTCCATATAGGTATAATAGGGGCAGTAAGTCCACAGAAGAAAACTTTTTGGACTGCTATGTGTTTCCGCCGTATTTTTTTCCATAGCGTTTTTTTGCTGCGTCTTGTTAGATGGCACCTTAACTTTAGGAATTACTAAACTTGTGTCACAAAAGTGATTATACTCCATGAACATTGTCTATAAAGGAAATTCTTACGAAACATAACAAAACACCAAACTTGTTAAAATACCCTTATTAGTTGTATATTATGCTGTAAATAGTATGTGTGAAGGAGATAAGCTCCGCACCTGTCATGTTTCTGGAGTATGTGCGAACTAGCTTTGTATACTGATAATGTTCATTATCGAACTGCTCTATGTGATATATCTCAATAATATTCTTGGCTTGTCAATGGTAATAATTATTAAAGTGTACAGTAAAAATCTACATACACGTGGCATTTTGGTCAAGATGGCACATATTCTATTCATCTTCTCAATGTTCATAGACAAACTTACCACTAAAATGTTATATTCACTGTGTGAGTGTGTCATCACAGCCTCTACTAAATGGTAGGTAGCAAATGTATATACATACAGTACATAGGTGTGACAATACATGATATAATAATATATCTAAATATTAGAGGAATCGATGAAAAGTTATATGAGAATCTTGGTTGTAATGTGGCTTAAAGTTATTCCCTATCAGGCTGAAGAGAGATTATGTCAGTCGCATAATTTTCACGTGTGACCTCAGAAATCATGTTTGTCTGTTGGGAATAACTGTAGTCACACTGCTATTGTGAGTTTCCCATGATTCATATGTTCTTTGACAACTTGTAACCTGAGCCCAAAGGAAAGCTTAAGCCATAGAGTACATAATTTAAAGACATGTATAGGTATCATGTACTTGACAGATAGACTCACACATATGGAGGTGTATAGCACCTGATAAAATAACAGCAATTTGTAGATTTGGGTTCCATCTATGGGAAGTGATACATGCACCTCTAACCCATGGAAAGAACATAAATCAAATTAAATTAGATTAACATTTGGGAGCTGAATTGTAACCCTGTATTTCTTGTTTCCTGAGCTATATTAATGGAGATCAGGTAAGATTATATCACGTGTATATTGTCTAATACTAAATAATAAGTAAAACAAACATACAACACCAAGACTACTTACATGAAAATGTCATAGGTCTCCCGCCAAGTCCACATTGCTTCACTCGCTGTCCATAGAACAGGCCATATTGGATCTCCCCAATAAACTTCTGCAGCTCATCTCCTGTAGCATTGACTAGAAGCGCTCCTGTCTTACACAACACTGTCGCCTTTACCCATAGCTGAATGCCTAAAGCAACTGCAATTGCCAAGGCACAGGCGAAGCTCAGTGTACCAGCCAGACAAAAGAGAAGTTTCTTCTGCAGCTTAGGCATGACTGCACTAAAAGTCTTCAGTTATCTTAAATACAGTTATCACTGGAGGGTATAGAGGAGACTTCAACCAAGATATAAGCAAGCCATAGGTCACTGACTGTAGAAAGTAGGACACAGGATCTATCTGCGAACATCACGCTCTAGGAGCAGGCATGAAGAACAAAGTGCTATTCCTTATTTCTTCCATTCTATTTGCTGACTCAGACAGCAGATGGAAGCTTTGTGTAACCTGATAGATGCATCCTCTCTAAGTAAATGCATTCTGCCTGACTGGCGGAGATGAAATTCCAGAAACGGGCAACATTCCCATTTTAATTCACTGTCTATTGGAATATAGACCAATCTTCCTGTAATGTCCCAGGAGATCCATAAATCTTCATGGAAACGCCTGGACATAGGCTCATCTCAGGTTTACAACATCTCTAGCCTCATGTATCTCTACGGTGTCTGTGCTGATCCTTGTACCACACACTATAGCCTGGCTTCATTGTTATATATGGGCATCAATAAACTCCATAGCTGGCTACAGACAGACATTTCTCACTGACTTTACTCAGATTATTAGAGACAGCTTTGAGGAAGCTCCTTTATGAGACCTATGAGACCAACTCCGAAACTAAAATACGCAACAAAATGGGTTCTCCGAAGTGTAACATCACCTGATGTAATTGTGAAATAAACTAATATAGCAGCACAGCCATAGTGTCACATTGGGATGGGTATAAGCTTCTGAGGTTAGAATATTCCTCTGTACTTTACCAGGTACACAAAGGAGGAATCAGTACTGCAGTGTAAAGCAAATTCACGGAAAAAAATTACATTCCCAGTGTACAGCTATAAACTGGAGGAATACATTTTTTTTCCTTTAATTTGCTTTACATCAGAGAGCTGCCTCCTCCATTGTGTATCTGCTGTAACATGGCACCAAATTATTGACTTCAGGGATGTTACCAGAAAAAGACGTCCTATTGCTGGAGGAATATAAAAGGGGCACAGAATCTAAATCCATCACCTTTTCAAACTTCAATATTGTTAGTGTTCGCCTGGGAAAAAAATATGAAAATATTCAATAAAAAGACTTTAAAAAAAATTAAAATCCCGTCTGTCATATTTTAATCTTTGTGTAACACTTCTATAATATGTCTGCAAGTTTGTATACTGTATACTGACATTGTTAATATGGTAGTGATATTTATGTGTATTCTATTACCACTATTATGTGGCGGCATTAGTTATGTGTACATTGTTACAGAATGATTGGCATTCAACGTTTGGAGAGATTACATATTTACTATGTATAATGCAGCACTAGTAAGGGCATATGCATCTAGTTGTATGACTGCATATCCATAACCATATCAGAGTATTACTGTATAGGAAAATATATGTAATTGTAGTAGAGACCAATTGCTAAGGCTGGAGGACAAATTATAACAATCCATTGATTCTCTTGGGAATGGCACAATTTTGGATTATTTCCAAGAAGTGCAGAGTCATATTCATTGTCAAGTTCTGGTATTAGAGAAGACCCTAATCCATATATTTGTGTATATCTGCAATTTTTTATACATATTTTTAAACATACGTCTCTGCCACACTGTACTTCCCTCCAAATATATATATATATATATATATATATATATACAGTATATATATTTATATAGTATATGTACCTTGCCAAAAGTGGTCTGCAAGGGACCCGAAAAATGGACACCCAATCTACTTAAAAAGCAGTTACCTGATTTGAGTATCGGCTTTTTAATGGGGTCGGCAGAATTTCTGCTCAAAAAATACTGACTTCTGCATTTTTCAAGTGGATTTGGGGACGGAATCCCCGAACAGAAATCCAGTGCTGGTGTGAACCCAGGCTTATTTTGTTGAGTTTTGTTCTGTGTAGTGGCAAACCAGCAATGCTAGTATAGTTATTATCTCTCCACATATTTTAACTCCCACCAAACAATAACTTTATTGCAAATTATAGAAATATAATAAATAGAGAAATACAAATTTAGGTCGTTTATGTTTATGAGATATTGATGAAGTGACCCTGACTCACCAACTCACTAGTGTGTAGCCAGGAGGTACTGTAGCATTAGGAAGAGGAAACTAATAATTAATAAAAGCTAATAAATAGTTGCTTTAAAATTTCTATCTGTAAATTAAAGAGGACCTTTCACCACTTTTGGGCACAGGCAGTTCTATATACTGCCAGAAAGCTGACAGTGCGCTGAATTCAGCGCACTGTCGGCTTTCCCGATCTGTGCCCGGTGTGAAGAGCTTACGGCCTGGTACCGTAGCTCTTCTATGGTCAGAAGGGCGTCAGGAGAGGGAGGGGGGCGTTCCTCCCGGCTCCAAAGCACAGCGCGATTGGCGCCGCGAGGCAGAAGGACGTTCCTGGCTAATGGTCAGAAACGCCCTTCTGACTGTAAAGCGCTACGGTACCTGGACCGATAGCGCTTTACACCGGGCACGGATCGGGAAAGCCGACAGTGCGCTGAATTCAGCGCACTGTCAGCTTTCTGGCAGTATATAACACTGCCTGTGCCCAGATATGGTGAAAGGTCCTCTTTAAATATCCTTATTAACATACAAGTACCCTTGACTCTTCTTTCCAAAGTCTCTTATAAGGAGAATACTAGAGTTGAGCGAACAGTAAAATATTCAATATTCGATATTCGTTTCGAATAGCCCCTCAATATTCGACTATTCGAACGAATAGTGAACCCCATTATAGTCTATGGGGAAACAATGTTTGTCTCAGGAGAGTCACCAAGTCCACTATGACACCCCAGGAAATAATGCCAACACCCTGGAATGCAACTGGGACAGCAGGGGAAGCATGTCTGGGGGCATCTAACATGCCCAAGTCACTGTATTACGTTGGGATACCTGTCAGCTTGCGATATGCAGGAGCTGACTTTTTTCCCATAGGAATGCATTGACCAGCGTTGATTGGCTGAATGCCATACAGTGTACAGCATTTGGCCAATCAATGCTGGTTCTGCCGAAGGAGGCAGAGTCTAAGATCGGTCCACAGCAGTCTCCATTCTGGTCCGATATTAGACTCTGCCTCCTTACAGACGAGACTCCGACAGAACCAGCGTTGATTGGCCGAATGCTGTGCCCTGTATGGCATTCGACCAATCAATGCTGGTCAATACATTCCTATGGGAAAAAGTCAGCTCGCGTATATCACAAGCTGATAGGGATCCCGACCAGATAGAGCCCAAAGAGCTGTGTGAGTAACATTCCCACCTAAATAAAGGTAATCCCTAGCTAATCCTGCCTGTACATCTATCCCTGTCTCACAGTTACATAGTTTACAGTCTCAAATTAACCGAATGTTAAATCCACCATTCGTATAAATTGGAGGTCACCTGATTTAGCCAGCCAATTACCTTTTCCGATTTTTTTTCGATGCCTCCGTTGTCTTAGTTCCTGTCCCACCTCCCCTGCACAGTTATTGGTGCAAAAAAAGCGCCTGGGAAGGTGGGAGGGGATACAAATTTTTAGTACTTTTGCCTCGTGGTATTCGATTGGAATCGAATACCTCAAACGGCCTGATATTCGATAGAATATCTATTTGATCAAACAGTGTTCGCTTATCTCTAGAGAATACCAAAGAGCCATCTGCTGGCTGCCTACAGCATTACAGCAGTCACTTCACAGCAACCTAAAGTTGCACACAAGTCAGTGAGGGGAATTTATTAAGATCAGGATTTGGTCTCATAATAATACTGATGCATCTTGGGAGGCCTCATTCAGCAGAATTGAAATCTAGTTCTATATCTAAAAAAGTGACGATCAGGGCGCAACAAGTAAGAACAAGTAAGGACTGAGCTTCTCAAGATGTGCCACCTGTTCAGTTTTCTGCCTTAGTAAATTCCCCCCAATATACATTGTACTTTTTCCCTTACAGTATATAACAGAGGTTAAAATACAACCAATATACACTTTCATTATTATACATGCTGACATCACTGCTGCGGGCAATTATTGATGGTAGTGGTCACATTACGGTGCAATACTTCGCTACTGCAGAAGTGCACCATGGGACTGTGAACACTAGACTATTTGGGGATTCACAAAGTGAGTATTGGCATGCTTGTTATATTATATCATACATAGTTGCAGCCACTTTCATTCATAGCAGGGTTAATGACATAGGAAATCTCAGTGGTCCACATTTAAGAACACTGTAAGATAAGATAAGATGTGATAATCCTTTAATAGTCCCACAATGGGGAAATTTCAGTGATACAGTTTCATAGATGGTACAGTAGTATATAATAAGAGAGAAAACACATACAAGCTCATGGCAGATAGACAAATCCTAGGAATCATAGCAACTAAAAAAGAAAGAAACACAGACACACTGCAGGATCATTTAGTTCTCTGTGCAAAGTGATGTTAATAATACAGCCGAATGTGGTTGGAGGACATGAGGAGGGGGGTCACAGCATGTAGATATAACAGGCAAAAAACGTTTTTTTTTTTTGCAGAGGTGGGGGACATATGCAGCTATCACGATAACATGTGGCAGTTCCTTTGGTAGGTGGTGAGATCTCATGCTCACAGCTGATAGTTCGGTATCTTGCATCAGCACTATTGTCCATTAACCACACAAAAAATGCCCCAAATGTCCTTCATCACAAGCCCTCCTCCTCCTTTCTTCTTACCACTGTGTTCTACTGCCCAGAGAAGTCTGAAGCCATCCAGGTAGACAGGGTGCTGCTCTCTTGTCAAGCTTTCATAAACACATGGGGTAGGAGGATGATGGTAGGTTCCCAGGTTGTAACAGAGTCCCACGTGTCCACAGTAAAAGAAGGAAATACCAGTCAGCTGTAGGCATCTTCACACATCAGCAATAGACGCCAAAAATCATCTCCTTGAAAGAAGAAGTCCGTACTTTCCTGCAGGTCTCTCCTCCAGCTTTCTCTGCCTCATGGTGACCATGCTGTCCTTAGCTCGTGGGGGATGGTAACAGGCACATGTGCACACAGGAAAACTCCAGGTCTTGAGTCATTGTCCATGCTTTAACAATAGAAACAAAAGGAAAAAAATACTCCACAGGATCTTCCATTCGATTTATATTTGCTAATTCATAATGCTAGTTTGCTTAGTTAGAGGATTCTTGAAGATACAGACAAAAAGAGTGAAAAGGAGAGATAAAGGTTGCTCCCAGCTTGGAGCTCTGTATCCACTCAGTGCGGCGCCAGGAAGTAGCATAGCATAGCATAAACAGGGCAGGGACTCCATTTATTTAGAGGCATTGTCTGAGATACTGTAAATCTGTAAAATAGTTCACCCATAGTCAGACTCAAAATAATTAAGGTAAGTAAAATATTGTAATATATTGTATGTGATCATGTCAAAATGATACCTTTAGCAGCAGTGGTGTAACTAAAATCTTGTGGGCCCAAATGCAAACTGTTGTCCTAATCCCTCCCTACAGTAAATACGTGATAGTGACAGTTACAGGGCCCCACACAGTATAATATGTTCCATAGTGGCCCCCAGATAGCATTATATGCTTCATAGTGCCCCCCCCCCCTACACAGTATGATATGCTTTACAGTGGCAGCATACACAATATAATACAGTCCCTGACAGAAGTTCTGTCGCTTATCCATGTTGTGAAATCAAAAGCTTATAACCTGACTTTAAATTCATCCATTGGTTTAAGAAATGACTCATATGAAAGCTGAAATCCTCCCAAATGTGTTTTTATTAAAGGGGCTCTATCAGCAAAACCTAAAAAAGAATGATCTACTTACGCATCGTGCACGCTGGACGGGCATTCAGGGTGTGTCTTCTTCTTCTTCCACGCCTCCTCTTCCTCCGATGTCCTCGGGTCCCGTCCTCCTCCGGCGCTCGCGAATTGACATTGATTTAAAAAATGGCCTGGGCGCATGCGCAGTAGCCGTAGTAGAAGCCGCATGCTACTGCGCATGCGCCCAGGCCATTTTTTTTAATCAATGTCAATTCGCGAGCGACGGAGGAGGACGGGACCTGAGAACATCAGAGGAAGAGGAGGTGTGGATGAAGAAGAAGACACACCCTGAATGCCCGCCCAGCGTGCACGATGCGTAAGTAGATCACATTATTTTTTAGGGTATTATTTTAAAACGGGGGGGGGGGGTAGTTTAATATAACTTTTACGGTGCCTGAATAGGATTTTTAAAGACTATTCACGCATATGTGGGGCTCTATCAGCATGATTTTGCTGATAGAGCCCCTTTAAGAAAACAAATTGGCTTCACTGGCGAAATATTGATCATTTAATGAATACTGAAAGATCAGATTTTGGCAAGGCAAAAATTTTGTTGCCTTGTCATATAATGCCCCCAATCCTAGTGTACAGCCTCGCCGGTCCTCACTAATTGATCATTTAATTAGTGGGTGTGTATAAAAAGAACTCCAGCACCCCAGACCTTCACTTGAACTGCAACTTCACCTCTGACAACATGCCAAAAATCAACCCTATGACCAAAGCATTGATTATCAAGAGGCTGAAGACCAGATCCATAACAGAGGTGGCTGGCACCTTAATGTATCTCAGCGTCAAGTACAAAGAATTAAAAAAAGATTTGAACAGACTGGAGATGTTTTTGACAAGCCCAGGTCTGGCCGACCCGCAAGACAACTGCTCAGGAGGAACGTTTGTTGGTTAGAAAATCCAAACCAGCCCCTCTTCCACTGCAGCAGAGCTCCAACAGGCCTGGCCACCTCAAGTCCCTGTCTCAACTAGAACAGCTTATAGGATTCTGTCTCGAAATGGCCTCCATGGTCGAATCAGTGCCCAGAAACCAGCACTAAACAAAAGGCAATTAAAGGCCCACAGCCTACTAAACGGATGGACGCTGCTACAGTGGAAGAAGGTGAATTTCTCAGATGAATCTTCAGTTGAATTACATCACAGCCACCGCAAATACTGCAGGAGACCTACTGGAGCCCGTATGGATCCAAGATACACCCAGAAAATATTTAAGTTTGGTGGTGGAAAGATCATAGTCTGGGGTTACATTCAGTATGAGGGTGTGCAAAACATTTGCAAGGTGGAAAGCCATATCAATAGCTTAAAATATCAAGGATTATTAGCTTCCTCTTACACTCCCAATCATAAAAGGGATCAAATTTTGCAGCAGGCTGGTGCTTCATCTCATACATCCATCCAGTGGCGTAACTAGGAATGGCGGGGCCCCGTGGCGAACATTTGACATGGGCCCCCCCCAACCGACACCGACGTCAAAGACCTCGACCGGCCCCCTTCTCCACACTCTATTATGTCCCTTAGTGGCCCCTGCACACAGTATTATGCCCCATAGTGGCCCCTGCACACAGTATTATCCCCCATAGTGGCTCCTGCACACAGTATTATCCCCCATAGTGGTCCCTGCACACAGTATTTTGTCCCTTACTGGCCCCTGCACACAGTATCATCCCCAATAGTGTCCTCTGCACACAGTATTATAGCCCATAGTGGACACCCATAAACAAATATTATTCTCTGGGGTCTGAAAAGACCCCAGAGTATAATAATCGGAGACCCGGGGGGATAAAACATAAAAAATTACAGTTTCTTACCTATCCCCCAGCTCCTACGCTGTCTTCTCCGCTGCCGTCCTTCTGAAATTACGTCAGACATCACATGACCCGGACGCAGGCCGGGTTCATGTGACGTCAGAGATGTCAGAAAGGACGTCAAGGAAGGAGGCCTGGCAGGATCGTGGAGAGGTAAGTAACAGTGTTTGTTACGTTCCCTTACCTCTCCCGGTCCGCCGATCATTATACTCGGGGGTCTGCAAAGACCCCCGAGTAAAATGATAGTATTTGTGGGGCCTGCGGTGTCACTTACCGATCCTGGCCCAGCCAGGATCGGCAAGTGAATAGGGCCCGTAACGGCCTATTAAAAAAAACAAAGAAAACCTGCAGCGATAGCGGCTGTCACCGGCCCCCTAATGGCCCGGGCCCTGTGGCAGCCGCCTCCGCTGCCTCTACGGTAGTTACGCCCCTGCATCCATCTCTAGATTAGAGTTCCTCAAGGCAAAGAAGATGAAGGTGCTCCAGCACTGGCCAGCCCCGTCACCAGACACGAACATCATTGAGCATGTTTGGGGTACAATGAAAGAGGAAGCTTGGCAGACAAAACCAAAGAATGTTGATGAACTCTGGGAGGCATGAAAGACTGGATTCTTCGCTATTCCTGATGACTTCATCAATAAATTGTATGAATCATTGTCGAAACACATGGATGCTATCCTTCAAGTTCATGGAAGTCACACAAAATATTAAATATGGCTCTAATAGCAGCACAACTTTATTCACCAATGTTATTAAACATATCTTTGTATTTGAACTGAATTACTGGTTTGATTTTCACATTACTTTGTGTGTGCAACAAAACTTTTGTCTTGCCAATATCTGACCTTTCTGTGTTCATTAAATAATCAATATTTCAGCAGTGAGTCCAATTTATTTTCTTAATAAAAAACACATTTGGGAGGGTTTCAGCTTTCATATGAGTCATTTCTTAAACCAATAGATGAATTTAAAGTCAGGTTATAAGCTTTTGATTTCACAACATGGATAAGCAACAGAACTTCTGTCAGGGACTGTATGCTCCCCACAGCGGCCCACACAGTATAATATGCTCCACACTGTGGCCCCCATCCAGTATTATATGCTCCACAGTGGCCCCTGCCCAGTAATACATGTGCCACAGTGGCCCCCACACAGTATTATATGCTCCCAACAGCCCCTCTCCACTACTGTGCTATTATTATACTCTGGGGTCTTGATAGACTTTCCCCGGTTGCTATTATAGTGGTCTGGGGCCCTGGCCATCTCTAGCCAGCCATGGGCCCCATACCCCGCTGTGCTCAGGTGTGACCGCGATCATTGTGCCACTGTTTGGCAGCAATAATCACAATAAGCAAGGTACAATCCTTACGAGTCTGTTCTGTACTACAGGCTGGTGGGAATGCCATGTGAGAGCCTATAGGGAAGAAAATTTCCATGATATAGCATGCATAGGAGCCTCTCAATTTATATCAAAGAGGACCTTTCGAATTTAGCGCATTGTCAGCTTTCCCAATGTGTGCCTGGGTGCAGGAGATATCGTTGCCACTAGTTTCGGCACCAATATCTCTCCACTGTCAGAAGGCCGGGCCTTGCAGCCTAACATCATTGTTGGGCCGTAAGGCATGTTCCCCCTGACAGTACTTTTCTATAGTGTTGTACTGCCAGAGATGGTGTTTCTTAACGTCCATTGATGATGTTGAGTATTAAGGCCCACCCTTCTAACGGTGAATTGGTGCTAATTGGAACTAACGACATCCGGGCGCGTACCATTAAAGCTGAATTCAGTGCACTCTCAGCTTTCCAGCGATATATAAAACCACCAGTGCCAGAGGACATGAAAGGTCTTTAATTGGTAAGGAAACCTCAGTGTGCCTAAAATGGGAAATACTCAACAAAATCTCTGTTTGGGCTCAGTGAGCGATGTATTACAAATGCACACAAAACAGAACTGTGTGTATGAGCCCCTATGTTATACATCATTCTTCAACATCACTATACAGTATGTTGAACTTACCAGGAGAGGAACCATATACTACAAAGTTTCTAAAGTATTGAAATGCTAACTTTAACCCCTTCAGGATTCAGACAATTTTGGCCTCAGGGATCCACATATTTCAATTTTACCTCATTGCTTTCAAGTAGTCAGAACTTTTTAATTTTTCATTGTAGCTGTATGAAGCATTAGCATTTAAATTATATGAATTTCTGTTATAAGATAAGATAAGATAATCCTTTAATAGTCCCACATTGGGGAAATTTCAGCGTGTTACAGCAGCATAGTAATACAGATACAGGATAATACAGAGTAATATGTTACAGACGTAGACACAGATAAGCTGAGAAGAGAAGATTATACTAGGAGTCCATGGCAGCTAAGGAAAAACAGAAGAGAAAGAGGAAGACCTCATGGTCATCCTCATAATCATTAGTTCTCTGTGCGGAGAGCTCTTCGTTTGTTCTGATGTAGATTATACAGCCTGGTCGCGGTTGGAAGGAAGGACCTGCGATAGCGCTCCTTCTCACACTTGGGGTGAAGCAGACAGTCGCTTACAGTGCTGCCAAGTCCCATCAGGGTCCCATACATGGGGTGGGATTTGTTCTCCCGCATGGAGGTCACCACAGACAGTATCCTTCTGTCACCCACCACCTGTACTGGGTCCAAGGGGCTCCCCAGGACAGAGCTGGCCCTCCTGATCAGCCTGTCAAGTCTATTTCTGTCCCTGGTTGATATACTGCTTCCCCAGCAGGCCACACCGAAAAAGATGGCTGAGGCAACCACAGAGTTGAAGAAGGCCCTAAGAAGTGTCCCCCGGACTCCGAAGGCCCTCAGCCTCCTGAGCAGGTAGAGTCTGCTGTGGCCCTTTCTGTGCAGCGCCTCCAGGTGATCAGCCCAGTCTAGTTTATTATTGAGGATCATGCCCAGGTACTTATAGGTCCTGACTATCTCAATACATGTTCCTTGGATCTCCACCGGGGTCGGAGCACCTCTCCGTTTACTAAAGTCCACCACCATCTCCTTGGTCTTCCCAGCATTAATCCTGAGCTGGTTCTGCTGGCACCATTCAACAAAATCCCGGTTTAAGTCTCTGTATTCCCTATCATCGCCATCGCCAACAGAACCTTGTTTATTGGATTCTGCTGTAGTCATCACACATTATATTAACATTTATTTGTATATATAGTTATGGGAATAACAAATATGTATATATTATTTGATTTCTTAAAAGCATCTTCTTTAAACATTGTGCATTGTGGAAAGATTGTGTTGTTTTTTGCTAACAATTTTTTACAACTACTGTTGCACTCGAGCCCCGCAGCTACAGGAGCACTGAGCTAGCTGTCAGTCTGTAAAATAAATTAAGAAGAACTTTAAAAATCCCCCCATAGACATAACGTAAAAAACAAAAAACAAAAAAACAAACATGTTAGGTATCCCCATGTGCATTCAAGTCCCTACTATCCAAAAAATAGCGTTATTTATCCCATATGGTGAATGTAGTAAAAAAAAAATTAAAAAAAACATAATGTGCAAATTAATATATTTTGGCCACTTCACGTTCCTCAAAATATAGCCATAAAAAATAAGCTAAAAGTTATACATACCAAACTTCAAAAAGTGACAATTTATTTGTAAAAGCAGTAAAACATAATAAAACCAATATAGATATGGTATCAGCGTAATCGCAATGACCTGCCGGTCAAAGTTGTCAGTTGGAAGCCCTGTTATGAGACGCTACACAAGTGGCCACAGGATGTCCTGGACATTTCATTATTCTGTGAATTAGTGTCCTCTGTAACACAGATAGGGGTGACCGACTGCCATATGCGATGATACCCCAGATCATTACACCAGCAGTTAGGATAGTGCGCGACATCCACAGTACAGGCAGGATTCTCACAGGCACTCACTGTACAGACACTCCATACTTTGGATGGTGGACAAAGAAACTGCGGGAAATGCTTGAGTTGATTTGCAGCTCAACCAATGCTCTCTACTGGTGTCCTGTCTGGGCCATCTGAAGCCTGTTCACCCTGTGTACATGCCATCATTTTGCTCCCAAATCCTCTTAACAGAATGAACTTCTTCTTAGCCCGGTGATGCAACTTCTCTCAAGGACTGTCAACTGGACAAAGTATCTTTGAGTGCATTGTAGAGGTATATCTATCAACCAATGATCTATCACCTAGAAGCACACCGCCCAATAGAAGAGAGAGAACCTTTTTATAGGGCAGTGGGGAAAGTACTTTTACCATACTCCCAATTTCCAAGGACTGAAAATGACAGAATGACTGAGGGACAGAATTTAGCCCCACCCACTTCAACTTTAATACCTTCCATTCCCATTCATTTCTATTTGTGCCCCCACCCAATATAACACCCCTAAAGTCACCCTAATGTGATATGACCCCATATTGTAATGTCCCCCTCCAATTGCTCACACAGTATAAAGTCCCTCTCCAGGAGCACCCACAGTTTAATGTCCTCCTCCAGTAGCCCTCTAGCTACTCACACAGTTTAATGTCCTCCTACATCTGCCTCCACAGTATTATGCCCTCCTCCTGCTGTCTTCACAGTTTAATACCCCTTCCATTTTTGTCTAATGATATAAAGTCCCCCTCCTGCTATCCACACAGTATAATGTCCTCCTCCAGCTACCCCCACAGTTTAATGTCCACCACCAGCTACCCCACAGTATAATGACCTCCTCCATCTGCTCCCACAGTGTAATGTCCTCCTCCAGCTACCCCCACAGTTTAATGTCCACCGCCAGCTACCCCCAGAGTATAAGGTCCTCCTCCAGCTTATCCCACAGTATAATGTCCTCCTCCAGCTGCTCCCACAGTATAATGTCCTCCTCCAGCTTCTCCCACAGTATAATGTCCTCCTCCAGCTGCTCCCACAGTATAATGTCCTCCTCCATCTGCTCCCACAGTATAATGTCCACCGCCAGCTACTCCCACAGTATAATGTCCTCCTCCATCTGCTCCCACAGTATAATGTCCTCCTCCATCTGCTCCCACAGTATAATGTCCTCCTCCAGCTACCCCCACAGTTTAATGTCCACCGCCAGCTATCCCCACAGTATAATGTCCTCTTCCATCTGCTCCCACAGTATAATGTCCTCCTCCATCTGCTCCCACAGTATAATGTCCTCCTCCAGCTACCTCCACAGTTTAATGTCCACCGCCAGCTATACCCACAGTATAATGTCCTCCTTCAGCTGCTCCCACAGTATAATGTCCTCCTCCAGCTGCTCCCACAGTATAATGTCCTCCTCCAGCTACCCCCACAGTTTAATGTCCACCGCCAGCTATGCCCACAGTATAATGTCCTCCTTCAGCTGCTCCCACAGTATAATGTCCTCCTCCAGCTTCTCCCACAGTATAATCCTTTAAGGATGCAGGGAAGCTTTATGTTAAAGGGGCTCTATCAGCAAAATTATGCTAATAGAGCCCCACATATGGGTGAATAGCCCTTAAAAAGGCTATTCAAGCACCATAAATGTTATATTAAATCCCGGTCCCATTTTTAAATAAAAGCATTAAAACATATATGCAAATCTTACCGAACGTGCACCATGGGTGGGGATGCACGATGTGACATCAGCTTCGGGCACGCCTGCCTCTTCTGTCTTCTTGTAGTAACGACCCTTGGTTCCATGTCTTCTTCCGGCTTCTTCTCTTCAAATCCAGCGACTGCGTAGTAGCGCTTCCCTCCGAAGCGCTACTGCACTGGCTCACTCGCGAACTGCCATTAAGTAAAATGGCGAGTGAGCCTGCGCAGTAGCTCTCCGGAGCTCCGTAGCTCTCCGCAGGCGCGGGATTTGAAGAGAAGAAGCCAGAAGACACCAAACCAGAGGGCGTTACTACAAGAAGACAGAAGAGGCAGGCGTGCCCGAAGTTGACGTCGCATCGTTTATCCCCACCAATGGTGCACGATAGGTAAGTTTTGCATATATGTTTTAATGCTTTTATTTAAAAACAGGACTGGGGTTTAATATAACATTTACGGTGCCTGAATAGCCTTTTTAAAGGCTATTCACCCATATGTGGGGCTCTATTAGCATAATTTTGCTGATAGAGCCCCTTTAATGATCAGCGACTTTTTTTTTCATATTTTTCTTCCCTGGATTCCAAAAATCATAAATTTTTATTTTTTTGTTGACATGGCTAAGTGAGGGCTTATTCTTTGCATGACCAGTTGTATTTTCATTTTGCACCATTTTTGGGTACATATAATGTTGTGATTAGCTTTTATTAACTTTTTTGGGTGTCCATGTCAAAAAACATAATTTTTAAAATTTAGTTTTTATGGGATAACTCTCCATTAAAAATGACAGGAATGCGGTATGAATTCAGACTAAAGAGTATGCAGTAATATTGTGAGGTATACCATTTATAGTACAAAAATAAGTGCCCAGTGTGATATTTTACAGTCAATCAACCGAGTGCAATGTCGACTTTTTCTAACAGAGTGCAAGAAAATGGGTACATGAGCTCCATAAATATGCTGTTCAGCACCTTATTTTTTACAATGCTCTTACAGTATGCTACAAAACTGCATACAAACATTGTGAAGTTAAAAAAAAAAAAAAAAATCACTGAAGGTAACACAGGATATATGGCACCGATTGTCAATAGGAATTCATAGACTGGAGTAAAACTCCACTTGGGAAGCACTAGTATAACAGTGTGATTACAACTTCATTTTTATTACAATGTATTTTAAAAACCTTGATCCAAAAACTTGTGAGTGCTCACTTTTGAAAGTCTCTACGGCTGTGTGGACTGCCAGAATAGTAGCAACTAAATTAAATGGGAGGGAGGTTATAGGGAACCACTTGTCTCAGGCTAGTCCTATTAAAGTCACTAATCTCACTCCCTCAGCCAAGAAAACAGAGTGAAGGTATAATTGCTTTACCTTTAGATCTAGTACAAAACAGAAATGTGGGCATCCACTCCCTCTCCCCTGAGGCTACTGGCCTAATGCCATGCCAACAGGGGTACCATGAAGGGACCACCACACCAAATAGACTCCCAGTCGCTCGGATAGGAGGTAACTTCATCTAACTGGAATACCTCTTTGACAAAATTGTTCCATAAACAATGTATCTGGTCCCTAGTTGTATATTATATACTGTAATATGCTATAATGAAGTGCATTTTATACCCTAAAATGTCTACATTCAGATATTGTTTGTGCTAATATTTTTCAAGCCTTTAACCTTCATTCTAGGTTCTTCTTTAAGGCTAAGGTCCCACGAGATGTCCCGCAGCAATAAAGTGCTGCAGGGAAATCCACGGTGGCAACGTATTGAGGTTATTCCCGCAGCACTTTAAACAGAAAGTTTGCAGAGTTTTCCTCCACGAACTTTCCGTTACAATTATGCCTATGGGGAAACCGCTGGCGTTTCCATAGGTATAACGGACATGCTGCGATTTCCAAAACCGCAACAATTTTGGAAACTGCGGCGTGTCCGCACGGCGGTTTTTACTGCATGGTGGGCATGGGATTCGCTAGAATTCCATGAATTTTGCCCATACCGTAAAATGCTATGATTCTTCCCGCAGCATTTCCACCGCGGGCAAATTGCGGCATTTCTGTCCTGTGGGGCCCCGGCCTAACAGTCCAAAAAGAGGTATTGAGGGTGTTGGGGGTATAACTGTGCGGATGTATTGCATCAAACTGTCAGGACGGTACTGGGTTGTCAGTATATTTTGCTCAAAGAGTTTTGCCTGCAATTACATATGTATACATTCATATGGAATGCTAATGGTTATAGAAGATTGTTTCCGTTCACTGACCTTCTGTTCACTTCTGTCTTTGGTCATACATTTGTCTGTCACGTTTCCTTGTTGTTTTTTTTTTTTCTTTAAAGCTTGTGATTTCTGACAGACACTGGGACAGAGACTCCAAACGCAGACTCTGTACAGCTGTGAACATAGCCTAAGAGCAGGTATAGGAAATGCTCAAGAAATAACGCATATATAAATATATATATATATATATATATATATATATGAGAAAGTTGCAGAATCTTCTATTATACAATGAATAGGAATTATTTTATTTGAATCAGTAAACACGAAAACCACTGAAATGGATTTTAGCAGCTCCTTGTACACGGTGAATTGATTTAAAGAGCATCTCGGAGAATCACTGCACCATGAAGAAATAGCATAATAATAAGCAGCCATTCTCATGGGGATCGTTGATTGAGCTTAGCCGACACAAATGAGCGTGCTTTCCCTTTAATATCCCTGTGACGTGGCCAGCTGTGAAGTGGGTTGGAAGCCGGCAGCCTGACAGACGTCAGCCTGTGCAGCTGGAAGAGCAAGTGCATGGTGGTGCTTTGATTATGAGAGGAGCCAGGACTCTGCAAGCACTGCAGCACTCACTGGATCCCTCCCAGAGCCTGCAGCACAGAACAGCTCTGTTCATTGACCTGTTCTGAATATCAGCTGCAAGCCTTGTCATCACTCTCCCACCCCCGATGCACTAAATAAGGGATGAAAGCAATAGCAGTCCTGGAGTGGCAGCATCCTCAGCATGTACCATATTGCTGGTGACACCTACAAGTAACCTGACTAGGAGGTCTTCACACCACCAAGAGGCCGGATACCGGTTCTACATAGCCTGAGGCCAAGGCAAGTAAAAGTGCACACACAATCCAGCAGCCGGTTGCATAAATAGTTCACTGCTGTTGTGTAGGAGTTAAAATTCTGCTTAGCAACTGCAGTCAAAAACTACTACAATAGTGCCACGGAATAATAAAGCCATGTAAGAGCGCTCAATTATTAACCCTTTCGGTGCGCGTTAGCTGAGCAGAAATAGTGAATTGACTCAGACAAGCATTAAATTGCTACACTTATCAGCTTGCACAAATAGCTGGTGTGAATGGAAAGCTTCAGTCCAGCTCTTTGGGACATTGTTTGCCAAGATTCCTTCTTTCTTTCATAGTTGAATGAGTCTTTCATAGAACAAAGTCTGTAGAGTCTACAAATATCAGGTGGAAGAGGTGATATTTTAATAGGTACATATATATATATATATATACACACACACACACATATGTGCCTATAATATCCTTGCATTTTGACAAGATTGGTTTGTTTTGATTTTTTGTGTTGTGCATTGCAACCTGTCAAGGGTTTTGTTATCATGTTGCAATATTTTATTGAATTGGTTTCATGTTGGAGGAGTGAAAACCCTGCTCACAAGCACTTACAGTATCTAAATTACTTGTATTATTTGTAAGATTAATCTTATATGAAGCCATATTCATGAATTATCACAAATTCCAAGTTCTGATCAGGCCTATAGTCAAAGTTTAGTGAGACAAATACAGTTCTGCATTTTAGTATCTCCTACATTGACAGTGTTGAGGTAGGTTCACACTACTGTTATGTAATATCCATGGCACACATCTGTCAATGGATGCGAGCAAGGATTATTAAATGACCGTTGCAGACAGAGGCCCCTCCTTTGGGTGACCATCAGCATTTACCCTAATGTAAAACACATAACAAACTTTCTTCCATCATGATTTTCACTTTTCTGGTGGAAGTAAAAGTCATATATGCAGGACTTATTCTTTTTTTACAGACGTGAACAAACATGATGGAAGAAATCATCCATCAGAAGACTCTCAATGGGAACGTACACAGGTGGAGGGGGCTCTACTAAGGTTAATATCCATTGCTGTCATCCCATGACAGATGATATCAATGGACGTTAATATTGGAAGTGTGAACACAGCCTTGGATAACCCTTGTAATGCTAGGTTCACACTAGAGTTTGGGGACTCCATCCCCAATTCCTCTTAAAATAGACAAAGCAGGACTTTTTTCTCCACAGATTTCAGTATAAAATCGGCTTTCCCGTTCTGTGCCCCCAGTTATCATAGCTCTTCAGTGTAATCTGTTAGCAACGCCCTTCCTCACAGTATTGTCTATAGCGCTGTACTGTTAGAGGGGGCATTGCTTACTGCCCAGTGATGACGCTAAGCGGTGAGGAACACCCCCATCCCCTCCTGATAGTACTTTTCCATAGACTTTGTCCTGTGTCCTAGAATGAAATTCTACACCAGTTCCTGTGTAACTCTCACTAGTTTTCTGACTGAGTTATATATCATTTTACAGGCGAGGTGTCTCTGGCCCACCTTGCTCTCCATCTACTATCGCAAAAAATGGTGCACTAAGTACATAACAAATTATATGATGCATCCATGTGGCAAGAAAGGACCATGTGCCACACTAGCACCCATATACTCCAGAAAAATGTTGTACATGACTAGATAAATTTTCCTCCCAAAGAGTCCTATGTAATTCTAGTTTGCAGAGTCAGGCAAGGAAATTATTAGATTTTTTTATATTATTTTATTAAAAAAACTATTGGGCATGTGACCAAGTGCCAGCATGCAGTAAACGAATTATGAAGTAAGGGTAGTAAATATTGTTGGCCTTTATTACCACATCTATTATCTTAGGCCCCATTCACATCACTGTTCGGGGAGTCCACTTGGGGACTCTCAAAATGGAAACCTATATGCATTAAAAAGCGGTTGCCTGGGGGCAACACGGTGGCTCAGTGGTTAGCACTGCAGCCTTGCAGCGCTGGAGTCCTGGGCTCCAATCCCACCAGGAACAACATCTGCAAGGAGCTTGTATGTTCTCCCCGTGTTTGCGTGGATTTCCTCCCATTCTACAAAAAGACACACTGATAGAAAAAAAAAACGTACATTGTGGTCCCTATATGGGGCTCAAAATCTACATTTAAAAAAAAAACAAAAAAAAACAAACAGTTGCCTGGGAAACCCCCGGACTCCATAGACCATGTTGGGGTCCGTGTGGTTTCCGTATGAAACATGTGGAGAGAAAAGTACTGCAAGCAGTACTATTCTCTCTGCATGTTTCGTGTGGAAACCGAGCGGAAACAACACAGACCTCATTATAGTTTATGAAGTCCGTGTGATTTCCTTAGGTAACCACTTTTTAATGCGTATAGGTTTCTGTTCAGGGGGTCTCCAAGTGGACTCCCAGAACGGAAAAACGAATGCTGATGTGAATGGGGCCTTATTTTGTTGTATTGTATCAACTATCACCATAACTATGAAAATGTATTTGGCAAAATAATGTCCAAGGGTGATGGCATAAAATAAGACCCCACACTCACTTGATAAATCTTCCACCGTTCCAATGCCATCCTCCAGTGGCCCATACCACTTTTTTTTTTTTTTTTTTTAAACTTGGCTGCAATGATGATGTGGTCGCTGCAACCATTAACTGCAGTGAGAACATTACTGCAGTATGACCATAAATTTGGGCTCCATAATATCAAATTAGGTTTACAGTAAGTTTATAGAACTATAATGTATTTTCTCCTTGCCAGATGTCCGCTGTTAGCGTTCATGCACATGTTTGTATCTGTTTTGTGTGGAGCTGTAATAGGACATCCAATAGGACATTCCTGTACTTCTATATGACTCCACTTTCATACAGAGGCATATGTTAAGTGTCAGGCTTGGGACTACTATACAGGTAACTATTATGTGCGTGAGGTCACGTATTTTTGCAGTAAAAGGTTTGTGACCTGTTTTGTTGAAAGAGGCCTTAAATGGATAATGTAGTTTAGCATGGTCACTGCATGTAGGTAGGGACCAATGCCCTTATTACCATACAGACTTCTGCATATTGGGGGGCATTAAGATTGCTGTTTCCTATGCTAGTCTTATTCAATTTCCCCAGTGGTGCAACATATCAGTATTTCATCTGCAATCACAGATCCGCAAAAAGAATTGTATGATCCCATACACTTGTATGTGTGAGACTGTGCTGCAATCACAGGCATTACGTATTTTGCAATGGCCTTGACACTGATGTGTTAGGGTCCATTCACACGGAGGAAAGTGGCACTGATTCTGGCATGATATCTAGTGTAAGAATCAGCGCTGGAAAAAAAAAGCCTCCCATTGACTTCAATGGGTACCGTTTTCCTCGCGGAATGCATTGAAATAAATGGGGGGGGGGGGAGCCTCCCATTGATATTAATGGGATCCGTGTGGAACATGGAACCCATTGAAGTCAATGGGAGTCTGTTTTGTTTTTTTTTCGTTTTTTTCAGCGCTGATTCTTATGAGTTATTGTGCCAGAATCATCACCACTTTCCTCCATGTGAATGGACCCCAAATAAAAAAAACTAAACAAAAGAAACCCACACATATGGGATGATAGAAATATATAAGTCTACATTCTATCCACAATTATGGATCCTACTTACCAACAATATACTGAAAACAACTAGGGTCATGTGCATATAGCAATCTTAATCAATTTCCCCATTGGTGTAACGTGTTCTGAAACTATTAAGCGGCCTCTCAATAATTTTGGCACATCTCAGGTGGTCCCATGCACTAGAATTGAAATCTATGTCAGCCAGAGATCAATTCTAGAAATGTTAATGGGTCCAGACATTGCAGTCCTGCCCACTTTCCTAAAGGGGCAAGCAGGATGCAAAAATAACAAAATGGCACATCTTTGTTGCAATTTGCAGTTGTGGACTCATAATAGACTACATTAGAATAGTTAATTCCCTCCACTGAGTCTAACTGGGAGAGTGAAGTAGTCAATATACAGAAAAGTTCCTACAAGAATGATTTGCCATGCCGTTCAAATACTTCAGTATAGAAAGGGTTACAAAGTTGTGTCTCAGGGACTCCACTGAACCACAATGAAAGCTATTATCTTCAGCTGGAGAAGATGTAACACTGTTACAAACCTTCCTGGCCTGCCTGCCAAAATTACTTCAAGGGCACAGTGACAACTCATCCAGGAAATCACTAAACTTCCCACAAGAATATCCAAAGAACCGCAGGATACAGCTAATGTCATAGTTCAGTGGTAAAGACTGGATTCATGGGGGACATCGTGTTATAATTGTCATCAGTGCGCCTCGCTTTAAAAACATTGTATGTAGACAGATACTGTAATAAATACTGTAATATATATATATATATATATATGATATGGGCTGCAAATAATATAGGATTGAGTTCTATAAACATGTAAGCAGAGTGTTGGTATACATGACTAGATCTATGATAATATAATTGGCGACATCTCTGACAGATCACTTTCCTATTCTGAACGCATATTTCAAGCTAATAAGACAATGGAAGTTGAGATTCATATTTCGGCCTTTATTTTTTTTGGAAGAAAATATAGTTACCTAAAGGGTAACACTTAGCCTTTATGCACATGACGGTAGTGAATCTTCTTATTCTACAAAAATAGATCCGCCAAAAACCATGTCTGCATTGTATCAGTATCTGCTGTCATGGATCCGTAAAAAGACTTGTATGATCCCATACTTGTATGTGTTAGGCCAGTTGTAGACGACTATACTGCAATCAGCCGACCCTGGAATAAAAGCACGGGTGGCTTGTTCCCCATTTGCCGCCCGTGCTTTTATTCCACAGCACTTGCCATGCTTCCACGGCTCCTGACATTAAATGAATAGGAGCCATGGAAGCAAGGGCTGCAAAATAGGATAGGAATAGGGCCTGTTATATATTTTTCAGCCCGGACTGTTGGCCCGCACACGGAACCGTGAAATTTACAGTCATTCATGGGCCCATTGAAATGAATGGATCAGTGTGCTATCCATGAAATACACTTATAGCACACTGAGCACAGCTGCGGTCGTCTGCAACCTCCCTAAGGGTTGGTTCGCATTTGCTTTGGTATTCCGTCCGTGGAGAGTCCGCATGGAGACCCCCTGAACGGAATACAAATGCAATTGCAAGCTCTGTGCTGTCAAAGCACACGGACCCCATAGACTATAATGGGAACCGTGTGCTTGCCACGCACTGCCCGCATGAATCATTTGTGCGGACAGTTCACGGTAAGCACACGGACCCCATTATAGTCTGTGGGGTCCGTGTGCTTTAACTGCACAGTGCTTGCAGTTGCATCAGTATACCGTGGGGGGGGGGGGGGGCATGAGGACTCCCCCGGACAGAATCCAAATGCTAATGTGGACCAGGGGTTAGTCTGTGCCACAATCACAGACAAGGATAGAACCTGCTGCTTATTTTGCTAATGGCTTCAATGGCGCTGACACTGATCTGTAAACAAATACATGTATGGCATTATAGAAATGAATAGGTTCATATAATGTCCATATTTACAGATCTCTTTTTCACTGACAGTGTACTGAGAAGAACTAGGTTCGTGTGCATGGGGTGGAAACAGACACAACCAATTCATGATAATACTACCTGTATAAAAAGCTTCTGTATTGATATGAAATACAGATACAAAAGTTTTGCAAGAATTTATTTTTGGTTATGGTTTCTAAAGATTGTGCATCCAGTTATACAATGTACATGGGTAACCTGGGCATGGAGTAAAACATGATGCAGTGTTTACTCGTATTTTCTTTATCTACTGTTACATTTTATGAAAAAAATTGAATTAATTTAATATGTCCCATCTACAATAACACAAACATACTACCTATATAGCAACAAGCCTTGAGCCAATAGTCTACCCAATCGCCAAACAATCATAAATAAAGGCTCCATACCAATGAGGACAGTACGGTAAGTGAAAGATCCCATCCAAAAATATCCAAAATGCATAAAATCCACAAAGATTAAAAGCATGAGGATCACGGTGGTATTGGCAGCAATCCCAAGATGGACCAATACAACAACAATATATATCGCCCCCACCCCATCTATAATGTACAAAAACAGACTTTAGACAAAGGAATATATTAATAATATATTACAACACAGACCATGATGGGACAATATAAGTAGTGTAGAGCTGGAAGAGCAGTGTCCTTTACCACATCCAAACAAAATAGTCCATCCTGAGATGGCACCCATCCCAATGTGTGTTTTGGCACAACCTTCTTCTGAAAATATACAATAATCCTTGATTCTCATGAAGGAAAAATACTTTTCAACAGCTAGTTCTGTAAGTGATCAAGTACTGTAGGTGATAACTTGTGTCTTATGTTTCTTTTCAGATTTATTAAGGAACTGTCCAGTCGACTGGGGTTGTCTCTTTGTCTCATTCCAGCAAGTTATCATGAAAGATTATGGCTGCTTTGGGGATTCTTAGCTATGAACAAAGACCTCTGAAAAGACCTCGCCTTGGACCGCCTGATGTCTACCCACAGGACCCAAAGCAAAAGGAGGTGAATGAGATTCTTAAAAGAGGAAATATATCAGAAATGGCAGATGATGGGGAAATATAACACAGTTAGTGGCAAGGAGAAGTGAAGTAGTTCCCCAATCAGATTAGACAAAAATTAGAGATGGAATCTAATTGGTTGTCATGGGTAACAGCTACACTTTTCTTTTGCTCCGGTTTAACAGCTTCTAAGGGTCTATCAGGTTCAACATTTCAAGAGGAAATATGAATGTAGAATCTACATTGATGACTTCTCAGGATAGGTCATCACTATCAAATCACTGGAATGTGATTCCCTACACACTTGGTGGGGTCAAACTTTCCATCGATCAGCTGATTGAACAGGCCATGGCAACATTGGAAATAGTTCCTTGCACTGTGCATTGGCCTGGATAATTGGTACTGTAATTCTCTTACATTAAAGGGGTTATCCAAGACCCACACTAACCGCTGATCAGCTGTTCTCTGCACAGTATACTGAGCAAGAAGCAGACGTGTCTTGGATATCCCTCTTGAATTAAATGGACTAAAGCTGTATAATCATTCTTGGCGGCTGCATAGTGTATGGAGCTGTGCTGTTTCTGATGCTGCTGTATTCGTTTACCTGGGGGTGCTGGGAGCTTGACCAACATTTGAGATCGGCGAATTGACTCGTACTGATCCAGGTGCAACACAAATTGTCCAAATTCTTCTTTTTTTTTTTTAAATGAAATCGAACAAATGGAGCTTTGTCTTGTGCAAAACAATATGGCTGCTGCATTATACTCTGGGATGTCTTCATACCCCTAGAGTATAATAGGTGGAAACACAGGGGAAGTGGAGAAAAAAAAAAAACATTCATACTCAGCTTCCCTTATCTCTATTGGACCTCCTCGTGGCGTCCGGTGCTCTTCTGGTGATGTGACCAATAGTCATATGGGCATGCCACTGAGATCCAATCACAGGTCTCAATGGTGGCCTGTGATACCACCAAGGAGGTGGAGATAGAGCGCCGTACACCGAAAGGAGCCCCCAAAAAAACTAATGGAAGGTGTGTAAATGTTTTTTTTTTTTTTTTTTTTTACACTTCCCCCTTGCCCTCCACCTATTATATTCTGGGGTCACTTTGACTTTGACTTTGGCTGTGTTTGCCTTAAAGAGCTAGAATTGGACAGATAGGTTCCTAGGAGCCCTGACAGTGTTATAAAATATTTTAAAGCCATTTTAAGTTGTGGTTCATACTGAGATTTTTCAACCCAGAGAGACCTGAAACGGGTTAGGGTTCACCCATCTCTAGCCAACCCCAATCTTATATGTATGACCTGTATTAAGAATAGGTAACCAGTATAAGGGTGCATTCACAATGTAAAACAACGTAAAACACGTTCAGAATGAGCTTGTACAAAGCAGATCCCATTCATTTCTATGGGAGCTGGCATATGTGCGCTCCCCATTGAAATGAATGGGCTGCTTTTTTCCCTATTGCTTTCAATGTGATACGCGCTCATTCTGAACGTGCTTTACGTTCAGAATGAGCTGAGTGTATTCTCAGTGTGAATGCACCCTAAGAGTCATGTAAAAGACCTTTCCAGGATCTACTTATGCTGTGGATTTTCACAGCTATTCAACCTGTGTAATGCATAGGGTGAATTGTTTAGCAAATCCATAATCCATTTAAAATGTAACAAATTGGCCGAAAAATCTTCAACAGAGAATATGCAGGTCAAAAGTTGTATTTGTGGACATACCCTAAAAGTATATGAAAAGTGAACAGTGCTCTGAATGAAGCCTGTGATACAAGGTGGGCTCTACTCATTTGTAAGTGCCTATGCCCATCTGTTTAGGAGATTACTTGTAGGGCACAATTCAGAAGAATAGGATCATTTTAGATGGGGAAATATGTTAAATGACATATATGGGAAATTCTAGAGTCCTCTATTAACCTCACTCATATTGTCTGGGCTATTTTACAGAGCTATGAGCGATGGCGCTGTATAACAGGCTCTCAGCTGCACGCTAACATATAATTACAGGCTTGGTGTATAATTGTCGCACACTACAAGTAACAGGGGATCAGATTAGTTTTTCCTCACCTGCTCCAAAACATTACCACCTATAGAAGTGAACCTTTTAGGTAGGCTTAAAGGGGAAGGCCCTAGGGGGAATGGGCCAATAGAAGTAAGTGCAATGAATAAAGGTAGTTCTCTGGAAACTAAAACCATAATTGTAAGCTCTTGGGAACATTCAGATTCCTCAGGTAATATAATGTTTTGTTAATATCTTCACCACTGCCAGGTCTCAGGTGGGCATTTAAGCATCTGTACTGTGGCTTGTAAAATTCAACGTTCCCTTCTGTATTGTGAATACCAGTCTGACAAGTTTAACATTTCTCTACGGGTATGCCAGAGATAAACAACATTGCGCTCTCACAAACCCTGCAAGTTTCTTTCTGTTAAGGTGGATTCACACACAGCATTTTAGAAAAAAAATGTTTTCTTTCTTTTTTTTTTCCTGAAACTTTGTGGTGGTTTTTTTTTTTTTTTGTAATAATGTAATGATAGGGAGTTATGAAATTCACTACATCGCTTTTTCTGGTATATATTTCATTATAGAATTTATGTTGCATTTTTTGGGTATTGGAATTTTCTCAAAACATACATCTGAGTATGGAATTTTCTTTCAGGCGCTTTCCTATAAGCTTCTCTTTACAGTAAGTTCACACAGGGGTTTTTTTTGGACCGTATTTTGACGCGGGAATCCACATCAGAATCCGATCCAAAAAACTCCTCCCATGGCTAGCTACGACTGTCATGGCATTCTGCTCCGGATTAGGCCCAAATGAATGGGCCTAGTCGAGAGGGAGTGTTGCGCCGCGAATGCCCACGGCTGATTCAGCCACGGAATCTGCAGCAAGAAAGGGCAGGTCGCTTCTTTATTCCACGAGCTGTTTCTTGTGAACAGCTCCCATTGAAGTCAATGGGAGGCATTTTTTTTGGACCGGATTCTAAGGTGGATTCTGCGTCAAAATCCGGTCCAAAAAACCCTGTGTGAACCCATACTTAGGCTGAAGCCCCACATTACGGAAACACAGCTTTTTTTTTTTTTTTTTTTTTTGCGGTTTTTTGAGCCATAGCCAGGAGTGGATTGAGCAGAAGGTAGTGGTATAAGAACTTCCTATATATTTCCCATTCCTTTTGTAGCCATTCTTATCTTTGGCTCAAAAAAACCACAGTAAAATCTACAACAAAAAAAGCTGCGTTTCCGCAATATGGGGCCTTAGCCTTAGGCCGGGGCTCCACTGGCCGGAAACGTTGTGGTAAAAATCATGAATCATGCGAATCCCATGCCCACTTTGTGGAATAAATCACAGCACGGACACGCTGCGATTTCCAAAACCGTTGCGGTTGTGAAAATCGCAGCATGTCAATTATATCTACGGAAACGCCGGCGGCATTCCTATAGATATAATTATAACAGAAAATCCGCGGAGGAAAACTCTGAATTTTCTGTTGAAAGCGCTGCAGGAAGATCTGCAATGCGTTCACGCCGCGGTTCTTCCCGCAGCGCTTTAGTCCAGTCGAGCCTTAGCCTTAGAGAGGTTATCCAGGCTTATTTTTTCTTTGAATAGCCTATCCTCAAGATAGGCCATAAATATATGATTAATAGGGGGCCAGCACCCACCCCAGGACTAATCCTCTGTAGGCGTTTCTTTCAGTGCGAATCCTGAAACAATATGGAACCAGAAAGCTGTATAGTAGCCCGATACGTTCCCTGTTAATGGAAACTGAGTTTCAATGAAGGTGCCAGGTCGCTATACAGCAGACTGAGCTTTCTATTTCCGGCCTTGTATTGTGCACTGGACAGGAGCTGAAAGTCGCTTCTACAGAAGATCAGTTTGGGGCCCAAGTGTCAGCCCCCTACCAACCATATATTTATGGCCTATCCTGAGAATAAGCCATAAAAAAAGACCCGAACAAGCCATTTAAGAAAAAAAAAATACAATGTACAATGCATACAATGTACATACAATGTATCAAAGCTTGGGTCTCAGTCCAAAAGGGGAAAATAAACATGCAAGTCCTAGAAAATATCGGGTAATGTCCGATCCTCCTTCAGCACCACCACCACCTCTGTTTGCAACCATGATTGTTATGCCTCGGGCCCTGTGTAATTCCTAAGTACTGGCAAGTTCACCTTTCATGTCTTGCTCTAATCCTCATATTCTGCTGTGGACGTGGTTATTTAATGCCATTTCTTATATTATAATTGCTATGTCTTATATTGTCTGATCCTGATAAAGTATTTTTATAGTCCAGATTATTTGTCTCAGTTACAGTTTTCCCTTGACTCTGGTAGGCGGACAGATTTCAGAAATGACTGATGTGCTTGTCAATTTAGAAAATATTTTTTACAAAAATTTAACCTTAAGCATTGTTATACAAGATGGAAACAATAGTGTTTTCTTGCAATGTTTATAAGAAATCTGTTGTCACAAAGCAAAAAAGTTTTTTCAGTTTCCTATAACATATCTTGCCTTCATTTCTTTCAGTAGCCCGCATTCTGATTTTCACAATTTAGTAACTTCTTCTGAGGTTACCAGTACACTCATGATGAGTAAAGTTCCAGAGATTTGTTTCAGTTCACTTTCAACAGATTCAAGCGTCAGATTTGTTTCAGTCCAAATAACTTTTTTTTTTATCAGAAGTACTCCATTTGCCCTGAAAGTCATGTGAGACCGCATTAGTAATGCCAAAGTGACAGTCACATATTTGGCTTTGGGTAAACAGGTGGTAGATGGAGGTAGAAGACAACCTCCTCAAAAATACACTGCACTGTCTTGAGTTTTTATGTATTTAGAAGTTTTTATATTATCCATCCACCACTTTTGCTGCCACAGTCGTGTGCCATTATCCCTTTTTTTGCTACAAAAAAAAGGCCCTGTATCTTACAGTCCAAAGGCTTTGGGATCCAACAGTGATTTACCCTCTGACTGATCCAGCAGAGCACTCAAAAAGCACCTTGCCTTATTTGCTAGTAAAAACTATCTTGTCCTTCTGTTAGTGGCCATGCTTACCGCTGCCTGGTGTAATGAATACGATGTGCTCAGACTGATCAGTACCTGTAGTGATACTGAAGCTACCTGGACACTGAGGACAGAGAGGAGCTGTCTATGTAGAGCGGTCCTGACAGCTCAAGAGTCTGTCACTTCAGCCTATGCAGAGCAAAGAAGCTATAGATCACTTATAGCCACATTCTGATAGTCTCCTACCCAGTAAATTTACCCTTCCCTATATTTTGGACTCTCCCTATACACTTGACACACTGCAGCTGTGAGCTTACCTTCATGGGTCTCAAGGGTTAAAGCTATAGAGCATATATAGATGTGAGGAACCCTTGCTGGGAGAGCAATTAAAACACCTTCCCCCTCCATACTTTACACAGTGCCAGTTGGCTTTAACTCTTTTCTAGCTATCAATGCATCCACAAAGGGGTTATACATTTATTGCAGGCTACTTAGGAGTGCTTATTTTAGGAATACGCTGACAAGACAGGAGAAATGGTATCTCTTAGTAAGCTGAACGGTGCATATAGAGGGAGTAAGGAGTCATATGATTCAGCTAATAACACATTTGCCCCCCATGATCATAGGATCACTGTTATCAATGTAGATGACTGTTCATCCCCCAATGTAGCAAACCTGTACCACAAATTATAAGTTCCATAGCAGTCACCTACACATACAGTATACACCATTAATAGGAAGGCGGCAGGTTTTACAATCGGAGTTTAGTAAGGAAACCTAAAATATTCTATAGTAATAAAATGTTAACCCCCTTCCTCTACGCTACAAGAAGAGATGTGCTGCTGTAACCAGTTAGGGACATTTCTGTTCTCAATAACCTAGGTATGGTTAGGTGTTTTAGGTCAGGGCCATACATGGTATAAAAGCCGTGGAAAAAGATGCAGCGTTTTATAGTCACTGCAAGGTGGATGGGACCCCATTATGTGTGCATGTCTGCATGGCAACGTTTTTTAAGCGGACAGGCTTCTTCTCTTCTTTGGGTCCCTATGTGGACCTGAATGACGGAGACCCGAACACTAGTTTGAATCTATCGTAAATAAAATCTAATTTATGTTCTCTTGGTCAGAACTACACCTCATCATGAACCCGACATACCTCAGTAAAAGGTGAGTGTGCAGAAACGGTCAAAATTTTACCTGTCAATAAGGGCTTACAGCAGGGGGAGGCAACCTTTGGCACTCCAGCTGTTGTCAAACTACAACTCCCAGCATGCATACTTGGTCTACTCTTCTTGGAACTCCCATGGAAGTGAATGGAACTTGTTGGGAGTTGTAGTTTCACAGCAGCTGGAGTGTTGAGGGATTGCTGATCCCTGGTCTACATATACCAGTGCTATCACCAGTGCTGACTTTACAGAAGATAGGTCAATAAGCAAAGTAGGGGCCCGTGCACATGATGTAACGCGGCATTGATTCTGACACGTAAACTCGTATCAGAATCAGCACTTCAAAACAGAATCCCATTGACTTCAATGGGTTCTGTTTAACGTGCGTAACACATTGAAATCAATGGGTTAAAAAGCCTCCCATTGATTTGAATGTGTAGCGCACGTAAGATGGAACCCATTGGAGTCAATGGAATTCTGTTTTGAAGCGCTGATTCTAACACGAGTTTACGTCTCAGAATCGCCGAGATACATCGTGCGCACGGGCCCTAGGGCACTCTAACTTATCAGTATTCGGCTAAGGCCGCACCCAAAAAATACTGCAGAAAAGACTGTGCAGAAACACATTGCATTTTTTTCTGCATTTTTTTTTTTTTTATTACAAAAAAGTCTCCATAGTTTTCTTTTTTTGCCATGGTGAAAACACTGCTTTTTTCCAACGTCAGACCTCGACCTGAAGATCAGTACAGGGATGGAGACAGAAAAGAACGCACAGCTGTAAGAACATACAGTCCTCTGCACTACTAATGGAATGGTTTTCTGCTCTATTTCGGCACATTTTACTATTGAATTGACCTTAGTATTACATGGTGTATAAGCACTAACAGATAACATTCTTAATTTACAGGATGAATTAACTGCATTGAATGTTAAACAAGGATTCAGTAACCAACCAGCCTTTTCTGGAGATGAGTATGGATCGGCTAGGAACATTGTCATTAACCCGTCTAAGGTAATCCCTGTTTCATGCATTTATTCTTTGTATACCATTATACTGACTGCTGGAAACCGTTGTATAGCCAGTGCTGATCTCCTGTGACCAGTACAAACTGATAGTTATACATGTTGTAGGGCCCGAGGGGACAGTGTAGGACTTCTATCTGTGAACCTCTAAATCATGTACACAAGCTCTGCACTAGGCATAAGAAAGTACATCAATGTTTCTCAGAGTGTTCATTTAATGATGACAACCTCAGTGTTTTTCCATTTTCTAAGTGCTTTTTATTCTCACATAGTGCATTTATCTTCTCTTTTCTAGATCGGCGCATACTTCAGTAGTATTCTTGCTGAAAAGTTGAAACTAAACACTTTTCAAGATACTGGGAAGAAAAAGCCACAAATAAATGCCAAAGACAACTATTGGTTGGTGACAGCCCGTTCTCAGGGTGCTATTCACAGCTGGTTTACTGAACTAGCCGGTAACAAACACCTGACTGTTTTAGCTAAAAAGGTACAACATACTTTTATATTTTTAGGGCATGTCCACATGTTGTAGCTACTGTGATTCAAAGCTGTGCTGAAAAATACTTATCAGAATGATTTTCAGACATATATTGGCCTTCAGCCCTATATTGGCCGTACTAATTGGCCATTAGCACTTTACTCATAAACAATAAAACTACTGCTTAATTGTGGAGGAAAAACTAAATAAAATATTTATTAAAGGGCTTGTCTGAGACCCAGGCATAATGGAATATTATATGACCTATTTACAGGATCAGTTGTCAGTATCAGATTGGTGGGATCTGACACGTAGACCACTCACCGATCAGCTGATTCGGTGGACAGAAACCGTGTACAAGGTATATGGCTGAAGTGAATTGGGTAAAGCTGCATTTCTCTGGTCCCACCACTGCAGTATATGGAGCTGGAAGACGTGTATAATGTAAGGAGTTGAGCAGCAACAGACCACCTTCTGACTATATACATTTTATAATGCTTCCAGCAGCCTAACCAGCTGGTTGGTGCGGGGTCTCAGTGTCTGATACTCATGACCTATCCTGTAATTCGGCACTTATTATGTCTAGGCCTGAGACAAACCCTTTAAGGTTAAGGCCCCGTGTAGCAAGCAGCAATAAAGCACTGCGGGAAAAAATGTGGCGGCAATGAGGTTTTTCCTGCAGTGCTTTTCACAGAAAGTCTGCAGAGGTTTCCTCTGCAGACTTTCTGCTTCCATTATACCTATAGGGAAACTGTGTTTCCATAGGTATAATTGACATGCTGTGATTTCCAAAACTGCAATGGTTTTGGAAATCGCAGTGCGTACACTGTGCGTATGTTTCCTCAATGTAGACTGTAAAAGGCTTTACACCATTTGGGGACTCAGCCTAAATAGGTTTTCCAAGACTTTGATATTGAGGACTATCTTTAAGAAATGTTATTAATATCATACCAGTGGGGGTATAACACCTGCCACAGATGTCTGAAGAAGTTGTGGCATTTGGATAACTGCTAAGGCCTCTTCACTACATGCCCTTCACAGCAGCATACATTGTATAGTGGCTGCTCTTGCTATTGCAGCTGAATCCCAGTTTCATAGTCTTTGTAAACTCCTTTAACTTAGTATAATAAAGTATATTGCGCTGCTTATCTTGTACTGATCCTGAATTAGTTTTTATTATTGTCCAGAGTTGCATTCACAGAGCTGAAATCTCCCAAGGTTCCTTGGCGTCTCAATGTCTGCACAGAGTTGCTCATGTGGTTTGCATTGTTTTACACCAGATA